>NC_079560.1:2745000-2880000 GCF_015846415.1 Triplophysa dalaica
ACAATAATAAATACGAATAATACAACAAAAAAAGTCATTGAATTAGGCTCACCGGTTCCACTACCTCTACATTTCTTACTGATTGGTCGGGAGCAACAGCCGGCCAATCATCGAGCTCCAGATACCCAGTGGCGGTAGCATTGAGAGTATGAGACAGCGTGCCGAGCTGAAAACGGTCCCGATCTAACAAACAGAAGTTTTAAAAAAGAACATGATATTATTTATATGGGGCCGGATTCACGAAACTGTTCTTAAAACAAAATATAATATTGTTCTTAAAGGTAAATTACAGGAAGTTCGTAAATATGTTCGTAAGTGCAATTCTCAAACATTTCTTAAACCCTCCTCAAATATTTTCTTCAGAACATCTTATATGATTACACTCGCTTGCTCGTGGAAACTGTACATGTTTATCTATACAATAAACTTTGTGTGTGACAAGCACGTCACATTTACGATCGCATGTTAGCTAATATTTTAGAAAGCGTTAAATAATTTACTTATAATAATATTTGTTGTGTGTAACTACTTCATAATACTTGTGACGCTCTCTGTTTCGAGTCACGTTGACCCAGAATCATTAAAAAAGCACTTTTTAAAAAGTTTTTAATATGAAAGCTTACGTTAGAGACCTAGACCGTATCATTCTTATATCAATATAAATATTTTGATTCTGGTTCAATACAATACACGTCACATGTGAAACAACCAAATACTTGTCTTAAACATCTTACCTTTTGAGATTTAAGACAAACCTGAGGCTGTCTTAAATTTTTAGATGATATTTACGACAGCTTTTGTTTGAAGAATTTGGCTGCTTCTTCATTCTTTCTTTAAAATGTTGAAGTTCTTTGGTTTTTACATTAAATTCCTAACTTTTTTCCCAAATTGAATTGAAGAATAAACATGGCGGATAAGAAGAATTTTCTTCTTAAGAATGTTTTGTGAATCCGGCCCCTGAATCTTACCACTCGGTTATCAGATACAGTAGTCATGTTGGTTGAAAACCTTCACAGTTTCCTCAACAAAACATCTGCTTTCCAAACCAATCTGAAGGTCTCTGTGAGACTAATAAACCGAAGGTTTGAGTTGATTTCAGACACTCCGGACTTCTTTGTCATAATAAACAAAAAAGCAATAAGTGTCCTCGCCGGCATTCAGAAGCGGCTGAGTAATTGACATTAAACTGGCAGAAATGCCATGGCATTCAGGTCAGCCCTTCTCGCATTACACTGGGTACATCCCATAATAACCTGTATAAATGCGTAATCGCTCCGACTCCGAGATCGGCTCTGCAGAATACAATAATGAGCAAAAAAAACTCTGCCGATATTAGAAATGACAGGTGCGGTTAAATGTCTCATAAATGTTAAAGTGGAAATTTATGCTGCATTAATGAAACACGGTCGCTTGTTTGTTTCAGTATAGTCATTTCTTTGAGGTTACCATGGCGACGATTGCCAAATCACTGAATTGGATCAAAAGTCTGGAAAGAATTAAAGACGGATAGTTGGAAAATGTTTTCATTTCTTCACCTTCAACATAGAGATCAGGTGATAAGTCGCACCTTGCATCACTAATTGCCTCCAAAAACACACAAAGACGTGTCGCATCGAGTTCCATCACGGAGATACATAATCAGCCTCTACAAACTTTATTACCTCCTATTAAGAGCGAGACACGCTTTACCAAGCACCGAGAACGATACTCAGCACAACAAAAATTACCCTCCACGACAGCCGGCTATCAATCACGTGAAGCACATCCTCTGCGCAATCCATCCATCCATCCATGAACCTACAGGAGCAAATGAGCGACACCCTTTTCCTGCTTGCGAGCGTAATTACTCCCGTTTAATGGCAGGTGAAGCCCGTGAACGCCGAGGAGGCGTAGTCGAGGGTCCGCCTGGGCGTGTGCGGGCGGACGGGGCTCCCGGATTCGACTCGCATCAGATTGCCGATATCAAATTAGCTCAAATCCAACAATTCAATTCCGAGCGGCAACAGAAGGCACAGCCTCAAGATTTACTCTTATAATGGCACTAAACAAAGTTGAGTTTGGGGGGAAAACTGGTTTTGTACAGAGCGTTTCTGCGTGCGGGATTGATGTTTACGGGTTAACGCCGCTGTCATGGGTGGCGGGGAAGAATTCCCATGACGGTGTTGTGTTTTTCAGCTGATAATGCGAGTTGTGATGCGCTGCTGGAATGTTACCACGGACTGGAGTAGAGAAGCGAGGAAGACGAGTTAAGGAGATCAATGTCGGCAGGATTGACACTGCGTTGATGTGCCCGTGTCATTCAGAATCAGGGCTCTGCGTCGTACTGATTCTATAGGATTTAGTTCACTGCACCACCTGTGTTGTCATTCACAAAAGATGGTTTGTGTAAGTGATGTGGCCTAAAGGGTTACCACGAAAAGGTTGTGAAGGTTTGAACCTTGCTTGGGTTTTTCTCACACCTTTTAATACACAAATTTCAATGATATTTTGATCGATGACTTTCGTGATCAAATAAAGAGAATTGTAAAGCTGTAGTTCGCTTTAGGGCTCTCACGTTTATTAAATAATCGTTTCATTTGACCTCATAGTGATCGTTTCAGATCAGTGCAATTATTGCACATCTCTATAGAAGACACAAGGGGGAGCTGTAGTGACTGCATGTTCATTTATATATTGTAACTAATGTTTGGTAACATTAGTCAAATATGCCACCACAACACCATCACGGCAGTGCGAGCCACGTATTTATGTTGAAAGTAAATGACTGAAATTTGGACGTTAACCAAACAGCCCCCCGTTTAAGTGCATTATATGGATAAGAAGCCTGAAAAGCTTTCCTCGTAAGCCTCAATTTGTTTTCGACAGAAGAAATAAACACACTGACATGTTGGTGAGTGAAATATCAGGAAAATTGAAAAAATGCTTTTCAAAAATTTCGACCTGATATATTGACTATAATATATTATCGCAGACATTATTCAGGCCTTAAAAATAAATCACAATTTGTAGTTTGCACCTTTAAGCAAAACACTTTATGTTCCTAAAATATAACAAATACTTTGCTTCAAAGCTCAGTCTGTGCAGTTTTTTTTAATAACAGTAAATCTCAAATGGGTTTGTGTGATCTACTTTTACCTTTGAATGCCGACTGTAGGACGGGAGCCGGTTTGGACGCCATGAGGATGCGGCGAGCGTATTTGCTCAAGGCTCCGCTCTTCTCGTTGGGAACGATCAGCTGACGAATGAAGCGTGTTCGGTCTCTGATGTCATAATTCTGATCATACTTGCCCAAGTTTAAAATGTACTGAGTCAGCAACTTAGTCTGTATGAGAGAGAGGAAAAGCCTGTTCACATCAACTACCAGGTTGAGATTTTATTCAGCTGTTTAATGATCTAGACAGCCAATCAAAATGGCTTTACATTAAAAGCACTCAGACCCACAAACAAACAATCACTGAAGTGTCGACTTCACCTGTTTGGAGTTGGTCAGGTACAGTTTGGCAGCCAAGTTGACCGTCTGGAGTTTGACAATGTCCTCCTCGCTGGTGAAGTTCTTGGCCATCTTTCTCAAGACGTCGGGGGCGATTTTAGGCACATTTTCGCAGTATTCGCCCATCAGCCACAGAATGCTGGCTCTCGCCATGGGGACCTGCGCAAGAAATAACAGACCACAAATACACATTATTGGTAAAACTGCATGAACTGGGTTTTCGCACATTAGAAAGACGCAAAAGGCTCAGACCATAATTAAAAATACAATAAATTCTGACAATGTAAAAAACAGTCAAACTCAAGTTGCACACTCAAAGAAAAACGCTACTTACGGTGATGTTGTCGAAAAGTTTGGCCATGTGCTTGATGATGTCACTGGGCTGCGACGGCTGAGTCTGCAGGAGTTTCTTGATCACCACGACACTCTCTGCGACCACGGTTTCTACGGCAACAAGTAATGCATAGGTTTACTAAACTATAACATTCGGGTGGAATCCATGGTCAAAACTATAACTTGAAAATGACTTCAGCCTCGATAAACCTGAATGTAAATTAAAGCCGATAAAGTTCAAGATCTTCATTGTCATCTGTACTTTCGTACAATTAAATACTTATTTTGTCCGTTCTTCTTAGAGTATAAAGGGACATAAGAATCAAATTACAAAGACAACAAAAAATCTAACAATTCATAATACGGGAATTGTGAAATAAAAGGTCACATGATCACATGACCAGCCCAGTACTATTAATCTCATACCTTCATATCTTTACCTCACAACTGTAAGAACTTCAAAACAAAGAGACCTTAGTGCGGTTAGATTACCGTCTCTATTGGACAGCAGCAGTACGAGACCGTTGAGGCAGCTGTCCGTCACCTCGGAGATGTTTGTGGCACATCTACCGATGGCCTGGATGGTGGCCGCAGCGAAAGCTTTATCTTGACTCTTTACATACGTCTGGAAGACACAAACACAAAATCCCTCGGGTGTGTTTCAAAACCTAGTAATCACTTGAGTAATCACCTTGTTTAAACATGCCTAGGATCCATAAAAATTATGTTTAGTAGGCAAATTCATGCTCTTCTTGAGCAGAGAAAGCCCCAGCGTGTAACCCAACCAGTGTAAGGAGGATAGTTGACCCGGCTGATGTGTCTTGCTGGTTTTGGGCACTTAGTGGGTCACACTGGACAACCAGCTCTTTTAACTTCTCAAACATTTCAAACTTTACCTGGAACTCTCTCAGTATGGTGGAGATGTTTGCTTCGTTGGCCAGGTTAGTCAAAATCTCCAACTGCAGAATTTTAAGAGACAATACAAACGTCAGGCAAACCGTAAAACATCACTAAACGTGACATAACACATGACATCTGTGATTCACCTTCAGTGTTTTGATGTGTGTGGCATCTGTTGATCTCACATAGAAGCTCTTCATGAAGGCTTCAAACATTCCCTACAAACACAAACATCACAGATACGACCTTAGATGTTTACTTCAGTGTTCGTTTATTACGGTACGATTTATTTCAGACTTTACTTCTAATCGTTCTCAGTGGCTACCTCAAATTTGTTTACCTTCAGATTCAGATTTGACATCATTGTTTGTCTTTAAAGAACGCACACAGCACATGAAGATGTTTTTAATATGTTCGTGTCACATTTGATGAAATGAGATACATATTTATATTTCACGTACCTTCCTCTGAATAGACATGGTGGCGATGTTCTGCAACACGATGTACTGAACCTCCCTGAAGACAAGAGAGAGAAAACAGAGATAGTTAGAACGTAAATCATAATGCTGTTACACCTGGTCTCCAAAATCACCTGCTATAAAGTTATCTAATAAGTTCATTATTTAGAAATGTTATCAAATGCATTTTCAAGTTCCATTGGAGTCAATGGAGCTGACGCATCTTTCTCTTTATCATTTGCAGATGTAAAAATCAGTAAAAAGAAATTTGGAGCGATTTATTAATTATCATCAAGGTACGATATATGTTAGACAAAACATCCTCATTTCTGGTTTATAATGGGTTTAATGGATATTTCGAATAGGATAAAAAGTGTCTTTTGGATGTGATTGATTTAGATTTCATTGCTAGTATGTTTATCTAACTACAAATAAAATACTAAATGAGACACGTTCATATGCTTTTCATTTGAGTGTTTCAATTCTACACACAAAAATGTGAGAAGTCCTGCAAATTGTATTGTTTGTTGACTTCAACATATCATCTCTTGTTGAACATTTCCATCATAACTTCAACAATCACACGAAAATATTAACAAATCTAAATGGCACATAGATTAACCACATTAAATTCAAGATTAGTTTAGCACTTTGGAAAAAAATGTATAATTATAATTAATAATAGCAATCGAAATAAGAAACAAAACTATAGAAAACTTATGAAAACAAATTAAAACGGGAAAGATTTGAAATCGGCTATATGGAATAGAAAATATGGTATTTTTGTAAATCTTCCATTTGCAATAATATTCATCCTCTAAAATATGAATCATTTTCCGTTGGAGTTTTTTCAGACTGTTATAATAAAAACACAAATAAGCAGGTTATGTGATCGCTTAGTGGGATGTATAAGCTGACTCTTGATGGAAAATGCTTAGATTTCACAGTAGATGGCACCCATCTTCTCTTGGTATGGCCTAAATTCATTGCTTTTTTTATATTATTGCTGAGGAAAATCCTACGAAGTTATAAACGTTTTTTTCTTCTTAAATTACTATAAAGTGAGCCCTATATGCCTAACTGCTTTTAGTCTCCCCATGTGTTCTGTGAAGTGAACGAAGCTAGAGCATTGAGACGAAAAAGTTTTTCCCAACTTCCGGTCTCTGTCGGCATATTGTGAAATGGGCGAATGGCTCTGGGTGGACCAACATTCAGGTCACATGACTAAAACATGGTGCCTGTAGTATGACGTACACACGTCAAAAGTATATATTTAAAGTATGTTTTTTCAATATATTATAATAATAATGAACTCATCAAAATTATAAAATAAAACAAAGGGAATGATGTTGTAACTAAAAATAATAAAAATAAACTAAAACGTGCTATATTTGATCATCTTTAGTGTGGTCATCTTTCGGCTAGAATTTTCATAGATGTTTTCTTGTCATTTTATCCAACAGCTTCTACAGGTCTCTCCGTTAGATGCTTTTTAAACAATGTTAAAGGAGTTCCCATCTATTCTGTGCTCTTATTGGCTGTCCTTTCTTCATTGTTCAGTCAAAGTCATCCATTTCAAAAACATTTTTATTAAATAATATGTTAGTTTGGCATAAACAAAATGATGTTTGTTGCAAAAATAATATTTTTGTCTACTAAACTAATTTCAGACATTTAAACATAATGTGCTTTCAGATCAAAGGATATTTTTAGATAACGAGAAACATTTAAGTGTCTCAAAACTTGACCTGTAGTGTATGCATACTGCACCCACACAAACCATATAAAATATAATGATTTAACAGTTATAAAGCATGTACTTCATCTAGTTCAGTATGAATTTGGACTGAGAAAAACACTCATTCTGTGTCTATGCGATGTCTGGGTTACCTGTGACTCCTCAGAAGTCTCACCAGAGATTTGGTGACGATACTGACTTCATGTTTTGGAGCCAAATGCCAGTAGAGCTGAGCCACTGCCATCACAACCTGACAGAAAGATTAACAACACTTTTTAATGCTTTACCCGTACTTTACAACCGTACTCACACGCAATTAATGGGAGAAATAAAACTTCAGTCATCATCTAATAATTTGACCATAATAATAGTGTCCAAAAAACTTCATGTTAATGGTAATAAACTTTTTAATAGTTTTCCTTGATTTATTTGATATTTTATAGATGTTAGAGAGGGAGAGATAAAAAGGGAGAGACAGGTGGACATAAAGTAGCGGCTGAAAAAAACAGAGATTAATGGAAGACGGGGTGGAGAGTCAGAGGGAGATGTGAAGCAAGAGAGAGCGAAAAAGAGATAGATGGTGATAGATTAGGAAGCCTTCAATGTATGTAATGATTTTGTCTTCCCCAAATTACTTTGACCCCAATATACGAACAGGACAGCAGACTTCAACATATCAACGGCTAAACCAACGCGGAGAGAGACTGAGAGAGTAAGAGAGAGAGAGATAGAGAGAAAGAACTGATAAAGATGGAGTGAAGACTGACTGTTGTACAATGCAGGACAAGTTTTAATCAAAACATATCACACACACACACAAAAACACAGACACAAACCACAGACAACATACGTGTAAACACACACAGACCTTGAGCTTGCAGGGTGATGGAGCACTAGGGTCGTGTGTGTGTGTGTGTGTGTGTGTGTAATGGTGTTTAATGAAGAATGTTTTCTGAGCACATTTCAATGTGTGTTTGTGTGTGTCTGTTGTAACATGATAGAAATGGTAAAGCCTTGATCCATCTTACATTCTGATAAATATAAACACACACACACACAATACACACAATACACACAATACACATACTCAGGTGCATCTTGAAGGCCTCGGCTATTCCTCAGAGTTGACCAGCAAGTCACATCGAGAGAGATATAGAGATAGAGAGAGTGAGATAGAGATAGATAGAGAAATAGAGATAGAGAAATAGAGATAGAGAGGGAGATAGAGAGAGATAGAGAGCAATAGAGAGAGATAGAGAACAATAGAGAGAGAGAGAGAGAGAGAGAGAGATAGAGAGAGATACAAAGAAAGATAGAGATAGAGAGAGAAAAAGAGAGAGAGAGAGAGAGAGAGAGAGATAGAGATAGTGAGATACTGATAGAGATAGAGAGAGAGAGATAGAGAGAGAGAGAGAGAGAGAGAGAGAGAAAAAGAGAGAGAGAAAAAGAGAGAGATAGAGAGAGATAGAGAGAGATAGAGAGAGATAGAGAGAGAGAGAGAGAGCAGATGTGTGTTCTATGCTCCATTTGTGGTGTTGTTTTTTAATACAGGACTGTGTGTGTGTATATGTTTACCCTTTTTGTCCTTAACAGAGAGATAAAGTGTGTGTGTGTGTGCGTGTGTGCGTGTGCGTGTGCGTGCACTCACTGCAGTGTTTCTGCTCTGTAACAGTGGTTTGGTGTTTCTCAGCAGGAGTCTGTGGTCGGGGTCCATGATGTAAGGTTTGGACGGGTCCTTTCTCTTCTCTTCCTCTGAATCATAAAAGGCCTTCTCATTGTTCTCATCAAACTCAGCATCCTAAACACACAATATGTAAAGTCACAGTTATGTGTCAGTAACTTTTCTGCTACAAATAAAATGAGTTATTGAGCAAACTGTGTCCTTACCTTCTCTGACTCACAACACTATGTTTATAACAATGATTTATAAGTTTAGCTGCAAGCGACTGTTTTGTGGGAAACTTCACCTCATTTGACTAACAGACATTTTTATCTGTACTTCATCGAAAGATTTTAATGCATTTATAAAATGTATTGATATAAAAAAGTATGATGTTTGCTTTATAATGTAGTAAAACAACTCGATGTACTTCAGAGTGAAAACACTTCACTACTGTCCATTTCACATAGACAATTATGTCAAGAGAATCGTAATTTACTGTTTTATACGGAGAAGTGTCAACTTGAAATCTAGAGTGATCGTTTGCTTTAACAATGAGTTAAATCACAGTAAAAAGTAATTTAAGGTTAACCTCATTTGTAAGTCGCTTTGGATAAAAGCGTCTGCTAAATGACTAAATGTAAATGCAAGGTATCCGTTCTGACTCACGTCTCTCCACGGGCTGACAAACTGCGTCCTGGCATAGCGTGTCAGCATGTGTATGATGACCACCTGACCCCACTCCTCCACGTCCACCAGCAGGTTACACAGCTTCCGATAGTTCTTATGGATCAGATCGATCCGGTCCGGACACACCTCCTCGAAGGCCATCACAACACTTCCTGCCACCAACTGCAAAAGAGAAATTAGGTTTATAACCTTAATACACAACCTGAAAATACACAATTCTGTGACCCGATTGGCTAACACACAAACTGAGGGCGTGACCACACGTCTTAAAATGAGATACACACCTACTGTACGTGACGTGTTATAATACGGAGTAAAAGAAGAAATTTTTAACGGCGAAAAATAACGTATATTAATATATAAAATAATAAAATAAAATAATATATAATAAATATTAAAGTTTTTTCCCGTGTTAAATGAATGCTTTAAAATTAGCATGTCTACGAAAATAAAAAGAAGCGAGTCAAATAGCCAGCAAGAGAAAGAGAGAGCGAGAGATACTGTGGGCCTCTCAGGAGAGAGTTCTGGTCATCCATCACTACAGAGACGTGGGTTTGCATTCATTACTAATTGGCTAACAACCAGTATAAACTCTTGAACCCACAACAGATCCATACTTCAAAAAACAAAACAAGGAAACAACAACAAAGAGCATCTTCACACATTCACTAGTATACTGTGTCTGAAGTAGTTTGAAGCCATGTGTATACGCACGCACGCACACCTCCACAGTTTCAGTGTAATTATCACTCACCCGTTTCTACAGCAGCAGCCCTAAAGTTGTGCTTGAGGTTTATAATTGCAAATTAAGCTGATTAGGTTATATATGCGTCGTAATTACAAACCTCAGTGTGCAAGCAAAACAAACAGATGCTTGGAAGATGACAACCTGTTCTGCTTCCCACCAAGCTAATATAACACACCACTCTCACTTTAGATTAATCAACTACTGTATACCAGAGAGAGAGAGAGAGAGAGAGAGAGAGACCGCATATAACCGATCATTTAAACGTTTACAAACACGACCTAAAATTAACTTTTTGCAAGACCTGCGCAGGATTGCGGATTAGGAGCGTTTACTATCAATACTTTCTACTAGGTAAAAAACTGTAATGTTATTTATGCTTTCGATTTAAGATTTTTTGAGAGAGAACTTTTTGAAGTACTTTTAAGTGACGCCACATCAACGCAGGATCGGCCCATAGGATGAGTACCCCTGCGTCCCAATTTGCATACCATCCTGAATAGCATTCGAATTACAA
Organism: Triplophysa dalaica; assembly: GCF_015846415.1. Taxonomy (NCBI): domain Eukaryota; kingdom Metazoa; phylum Chordata; class Actinopteri; order Cypriniformes; family Nemacheilidae; genus Triplophysa; species Triplophysa dalaica. Next base: position 2,755,532 of record NC_079560.1, read on the forward strand.
CTAGTGTGTCCCCAGATTGTAGTATGGTGAAATAAGTATTTGATAAATACCACAAACTAGCTGAACTAAATTGAAACTAAATAAAAATTAACAAAGGTAATTCAAATTAATTAAACTTCTATATCGCTGAAAAAAATCAACAAATAAATATTGAAATAACAAAAGCACATGAAATTGCAAAAAAATAAACAAAACAACATGAAAACTAAAATATAAAAATAAATGTTTTACTTAATCAAAATATTAATTTTCAAAATATTATTAAAACTAAAATAATAGATATCTATACATCTATCTATACATCTATCTATCTATCTATCTATCTATCTATATATATATATATATATATATATATATATATAATACATTTATAAGAAATTATATATTAAGGCTGTGACAGTGATAACATGATATACAATGTGAAAGATGACAATGATTAAGTACCCAAAATTAAGTATTATTTGGGTTCTATATTGGAAAAGCATCATTTCTCGTGGGAACTGTTTTCCTGTCTTCTGTGTTTTCTTGGCAATCTGCGTGTACGTGCATAATGTAAACAAACTTATAGTGAATCAATGCGACAATGTATTGTGCTCGTGCTGTAGTTCCGCCTCTCCTGCCCGCCTCCAGGTGCTTGTCTTTTTACCCCAAAAATAATCGTACTGCATTCCTTATTTTTAATAAATTTGATCAAACTTAATACTCTTCGAAGATCCAAAACTACTGTATAGGTACTCAAGATTAATATGTGATTGGCAGAAAGTGCGTGTGTTACCTCATCTGGATAAGTATGTCTCCGTATATAAAAACTTATACTATGCACTATGTTCTTGTCTCTGGATGTACAAGAAGGCAAATTGGTTCGCAGCACGTTGAAACAGTGTTTGGAAATCAACATTATTTTGTTGTGATTCTGATACTTGTTTTTCCCCATCATTCAGAATCTTGACTGACCATCACCTGCCGCAATAACAACTAAACCCTATAGTAGTTGTGGCTCTCATTGTGTGTTTTGTTGTTCAACACCAGGAGCGTGAAGCCTGGTTATAAAGTTTACTCCTGGCCGCGCGGTCTTCATTCATCTTCCCGACCTTCTCTCCGTCTGCCTGTTCCTGTATTACCAAACAAGACCTCCAAGGTAAACTACATCCACCATCAACGAAGACCTCACACATACACACACTATCAACAAAGCGTTCCCTTACACACACCTCATCAACAAACCTTTACTATCGCTGCTGCTTGACAAGATCTTAATGGAAAAATCACCCTAAGCAAATGGTTCCTCTAATAACAATAAATTTCCTGTAAAATTATGAAGGGTACAGGACGTTTCCCCGGATCCATTTTATCATGAATTCTAATTAAGGCCGGGGCGCGGTGACGGCGGAGGAAACGGGAATGCTGGGTCATCAGCGCTCGAGGAGAGGAACTGTGACGCTGTGATTGATGCCGCGTGTGCTGGGTCCGACCGTATTTCTTTAACGTGAAAACATCTCGGCATGCTCCCACGGAAGACACTTTCACACGCCGTCCGATATTTCATAGTAAATATTTACCACAGAGCAAATAAAGTGACAATGGGAGTAGCTGTAGATGTGAAATACAGCCGAGCGCTAAAAGCCTATGAGGACAACACTAAACTGTGACAACACACGTCCGCCGCGTGAGAGTCGTAACTCAGATCTGGAGTCTGGGAAATGTGTTTTATGATAATGTGTTGCCGAGGCCTGGTGTGAATGTTTTTCAGGTTGGGAAGAGTCAATTCAGCTCGGAGAGTTTTAAAAGAGTACTGACAGAGATGTAGAACACTGTGTTGTTGTGCCATCTGGTGGACGATAATCGCAAGTACGCCCAAGTTGCTATTTAAAAGGATGCGTGTGTGTGTGTGTGAACACTGTGTTTGTGTGTGTTTTGAGGTCATTCATACCGTGCTTTTGTCTTTCAGGAGTTTCTCGATCACTTCAATCAGCTGTTCCTTTTGGTCGGGGTCCAGACTAAAAGACACAAGAATGGACGTCTGTGAGATGCTGTCAACACTTACTGTCTGTCTGTCTCTCTCTCTCTCTCTCTCTCTATGTGTCCGTGTCTTACCTGTAGAGTTTCTGTATGGCGTGAGCAGCAGTTTTCCGCACGTAGGGTGAAAGGTCAGTGGCCGCCTCTTTGATGGCCAACATCATGATGGGAACAATGATGGGAACTCTGATGCTGGAGAGAACTCGGAGGGCGCTCGCTCTGATGAACTGATTTGGTTCCTGAACACACACAGCGATGTGCAAAACTGGGTTAAAATATACACAACAAGTGTATCAGTGTTGATCTGTGATATTGGAGGCGAAAGAGGGGCGGGGCACAATTGTACGGTATGGGCGGGGTTTACCTTAAGGGCCCGCTGGAAGGTGCTGATTGAAAGAAGTGCAAGATCTTGTTGCTCTTCGGCGTAGCGGACGAGGTACACGTACACAAGTTTCTTTAGCTGAAACAAACACACACAAGATTAAAGAAAAAAGTTCAGCCGATTCAAAACATTTACATTGTGTTCATGTGATTTTGGGTCGGCACAAAAACGAAAAACCAACAAGAAACAAATGCAAAGTTCTTTGTCATGACTCAATTTATTTGTTTGTTTCAGAGGCAAAAAAAAAAGTCTATGAACCCCGTTCTCGTACCCCACTCTACTCTCTCTCAAAGGTGAGGGGTCACAGGTCTCCCCCTGCATAAGTGCGTCCAGCTCTCGGGGTGACCGGAGGTCAGCGGCGATAAAGAGAGTCACTGCAAAGCGTTCCATCATCATCACCACAGTGATTAGCAGGCAAATGGAAAAACATCACTCACTTCATAAAGAGAGACATTACCCATCTGCCCCTCTGCTTAATCACATTTACATACAGCGGACTGCTGATCAGGGATTGGAGCATCCGTGCGCATGTTAATTAGACGCCTGCTAAATGAACCGCTGGCATCTATGAAGCAGAATTATATGAGGAAAAGAAAAACAAGACTGGACAAGACTAGGTTTGTTAATGCCAGAGGTGTGTCCGTGTATAATTGTGTGTGTGATTTGATCAAACACATTGCGTGTGCATGATTGTTGTGTATTAGTCTCTAATTGTGTCTATAAGAGTATATATGTGTATGTGCACGTGTGTGTGTGTAATTCTGAGTATCAGATTTGCATTTGTTTGTATGTGTGCGAGAAAGACTGTGTAATTGTGTATGAAAATATATTTATGGATGTATGCGCATGTGTGTCTGAGTCTTCAATGTGTGTATATTTGTGAATGCATGCCTGTGTGTATAATAGTGTGTGTGCGCCGTGTATATATATTTCTGATTGTGTATGTGCATACTTGTGATTGTGTATGTGCATACTTGTGATTGTGTATGTGCATACTTGTGATTGTGTATGTGCATGTATGTGCATACTTGTGATTGTGTATGTGCATACTTGTGATTGTGTTTGTGCATACTTGTGATTGTGTTTGTGCATACTTGTGATTGTGTATGTGCATACTTGTGATTGTGTACGTGCATACTTGTGATTGTGTACGTGCATACTTGTGATTGTGTACGTGCATACTTGTGATTGTGTACGTGCATACTTGTGATTGTGTACGTGCATACTTGTGATTGTGTACGTGCATACTTGTGATTGTGTACGTGCATACTTGTGATTGTGTACGTGCATACTTGTGATTGTGTACGTGCATACTTGTGATTGTGTACGTGCATACTTGTGATTGTGTACGTGCATACTTGTGATTGTGTACGTGCATACTTGTGATTGTGTACGTGCATACTTGTGATTGTGTACGTGCATACTTGTGATTGTGTACGTGCATACTTGTGATTGTGTACGTGCATACTTGTGATTGTGTACGTGCATACTTGTGATTGTGTACGTGCATACTTGTGATTGTGTACGTGCATACTTGTGATTGTGTACGTGCATACTTGTGATTGTGTACGTGCATACTTGTGATTGTGTACGTGCATACTTGTGATTGAGTGTGTGTGCATATTTGTGATCGTGTGTGTGCATATTTGTGGATGTGTGTGTGTGTGCCTATTTGTGAATGTGTGTGTGAATATTTCTGAATATGCGTATGCATATTTGTGATTGTTTATGTGGATATTTGTGAATGTGTGTGTGTGTGTGTGTGTGCATATTTGTGATTGTGTGTGAATTTTGTGAATGTGTGTGTGTGCATGATTGTCTGTATTTGTGAATGTGTGCATATTTGGGATTGTGTATGTTAATTTTGTGAATGTGTGTATGTGTGTGTGTGTGCATGATTGTGTGCATATTTGGGATTGTGTATGTTAATTTTGTGAATGTGTGTGTGTGCATGATTGTGTGTATTTGTGAATGTGTGCATATTTGGGATTGTGTGTATTTGTGAATGTGTGAGTGTCCATATTTGGGATTGTGTGTATTTGTGATTGTGTATGTGAATTTTGTGAATGTGTGTGCACGTTTGTGATAGTGTGTGCGAATATATGTGAATGTGTGTTCATATTTGTGATTGTGTGCATTCATGAATGTGTGTGAGTGCATATTTGTGAATGTGTGTGTATTTGTGTGTGTCTATTTGTGAATGTGTGTGTGTATAGACTATGTTTGTGGATGGCTGCATGTGTGTGAGAGTGAATAATCGTGGGTGTATTTGTGTATATACGCATGTGTGTGTGTGTATACAATATGTTTGTGGATGTATGCATTAGTCTATAATCGTGTGTATGGGTGTATATTTGTGCATGTACGTTTGTGTGCGAGTGTATAGTTGTACTTGTGTGTAAACCTGCAGTGAGTGGATCAATGCTCTCAGCAACAGCACCTGTGGCCCAGTGTGTGTGTGTGTGTGTGTGTGTGTGTGTGTGTGTGTTATTGCGTGTGTGGATCAATGCCAGCGTGGCTCTGAGCTCCAGAGAGAGGCAGCGTTTGGCACACAGCTGCCCAGTGCAGAGACTCAGACGTGGGGGAGAGAAAGAACGTGCCTGGACCCCTGGACCACTAATTACACACAGACCCTCAAAACACCAGCCGTCCTCTTCAGCCTGGACCTCCTCTCTGTCCTCGTCTCTGAACATTCCTCCTTCTCCATCCATCCCCCCAAACATTCACTTTTCATCAATACAGGGGTGCCCTGTCAGACACCTGATCATAAAAACACGTTCTCCAGGGGGCCGGCCCGCAGGGGTCGCCTGTGTTCAAGGGTCGATTGTCATTCTCAAATCAAACAGGAGCACAAAAACACAGCGAGGAGAATGGATTAAACACACTTCAGTTATCCAAAACCCGCTGCTGAAGAATACAAACTGTGTATTTCTGGAAAGTGATGTTACCTAGTGTGTTTTTAAGAATACAAGCATGTAAGTGTGTGTAAATAAAAGTTTGTTAATGTATAGGAGTTTGTTTCAAGTTTGTTTTTATATTTGAAATTGTGTAAAACACATATTACAACAGTTATCACACAACAGTACCAACAATGTCTTAAATACAATCTCACAATGCAGAACTGTTTGTGCAAGGGGTCACATTAGGGAACATGTATGTCTCATGTGTGTGTTGTGTAGTTCTTACCTCAATGTTTTTATTCGCAACATTCTTCACCACCGCAGGGAAAAGATGGGATGCGTTCTTTCCCTTCGCTATGAGCTAAAAGACACAAAATGAGTCGACATGAACCGGCATACAGCTGACTGTCTATTGCTTATGCTGCAGTCTTTAAATTGTTAAGTTCATTTTGTAAATAAACAATTAGATTGTTCTTTTCATCTGAAACGTCGTAAACTTCGCAATATTGTGATTCACTCGTACCTCCACGACTCTCCTCATGGCATCTAGTTTCAGAGACTCCTTGTTGCTCTCCAGCATCTCCTTCAGATCGTCATTCCTGTAGAGTAACAAAAGCTCAGCTTTGATAAAAAATTAAGAGCGATGTTCAAAAAAATGACACATGAGTGAAACTTATTGAATTAAAAACCAGGCGAAAGACTGCTGTAGTGAAAAACAAGAATCAACTAAATATGAATTACTGATAAAAGCTTTTTGGATTTCCTTTGTATTTCTTACACTGAAGTTTGCTTTTTTGCCAAACCAACTTCAGCTTTATTTTTAACCGTAAACCTCACATTGTTGAACTGGTGTCAATAAAAGCAAATTTATCACGGGTTTCATTTGTTTTGTCATGCTGTCAGTCTTACACATTGCTGTTGGATTACTTTGTCACTCCTGAGATTTGATTTTGTTGAAATTCAATAGACACTGAACTGGAATGACCACAGTATCCTTATGAAAATAAACCATGTTTTTTTGGTGCATTGACTACATGGGGCAAAACAATAGTTTTACGACAGTAACCATCGTTTACTATGGTTTTTGCAAAAAACATTGTTTTCAAAACTATGGTTATTATGTGATAACCATTGTTTTACTACATTGGTAAATTTTCGTATCTAGAAATGCTGATTACATTAACATTTGGAATGCTCTCTTATTTTTTCAACGGATGTGAGATTTAACTATTACCGGTTTAATGGTTTACCCTGATAATACCGCATCCTATTTAAATTACGGTTAAACCAGTGTTACAGCTTGAAAAACCCTGTCCAGCATCAAACAAAGTTATTAACATATATAGAGAAATACATAAACATGGGTTTTGTTCATTTATGTCAGGAGAGTAAATCAGGAGTCAGGAGTATTGACGTGAGTCATAACGTTACCCATGTATTCACGTCTTCTCCTGTGAGTTTGTGATGACAGTGCTTCACCCTATTAGGACTTTAATCCAAAAATATGCACATTTGCGGAAATTCATTCATATTTCTTTATACAGACCCATAATTTCTATTCATTTCCCATTAAATTTGATGAGTTTGAAACTCTGTTCAGCTTGTTTCTCCTGATATGAGCGCAGACGTCATGCCGCTTTCTCCTGGGTCCTAAAGTAAACCAAACTTCTCACAACACATGCAGACAGATGATTTGTTGAATTGTGTTGTGTGTTTAAATGAAAATCTGATTTACACACTAAAGGTTGTGTTTAATCTGCACTAGGAAACTTGAAGCTCATGCCCCCATGTGACGTGACTAATTTATTTGATGTAAATCAAACAAAAGTACTCTGATGGGAAAACTCAATATTTAATTTGGATTACATCAGTACTTTTTTTACATTTCCAGAACATGTTAATCAAACCGTGATAATATTAATAACCGCGATAATGCGGTTCACTATAACCGTTATCTGAAATGTTCACACCGTTACATCTCTATGTATTAAATGTTTTACAACCCCACACAAATACACTCTTAATAAAAGTCCTTCTTTTGGTTCCATAAAGAACCATCCATTTCACAAAAGGTTCCTTGTGGCAATGCGAGAGCCACATTCTCCAGCATCATCCAGAGAAACTGTTTAATCAGCAACATTTACACTTCATTTCATCTGTCTGATAAATCACTGCTGTGGTTGTGATGTAACCACTGAGAAAATATTACATTTCCCATACACATGTGCAAAAATGTTTTAAAACATTTTGAAAGCAAATATTCAAACACAAGAAGCTTGATCATTAAACTAAAGGACTACGCATGCTTTGCAAAGATGACAGCGAATGTAAGAAAACAAATCTTCCCGCACAACAGTATTTCTCATACCCTTTGTTAAGCTTCTCCTGAGAACCACAGCTGTGTTTATTGGTGAGGGCACGTTCTTCTGAGCTGAGGTCAGTTTTCAGAGTCAGCTGAAGATTCTCGGCCGACACGAGAGCGCTGCGCATCGCTCCGACAGCATCTGAACGTAAGCCGGCGATAGTGCCGTTCATCTTAGACACAGACATCAAACACTCCAACGTCTGAATATTACTACAGCTTGAGGATAACAAATAAATTCAGAAGCCGTTCATCCTACGAATCCACAGGTCACACAGGAAGCGCAGCTCTAAACCAGGAAGTGCAAACCTTCGAGATGTCACCCCTCCAAATCAAGCCCGCAAAGATGACCAAGTGTTGGGACCAGAAAGGTCACAGCGTAAAGCCGACAACGTCCACAGAAAGACAGCTGAGAGGAACAGGACGGCACTGTCTTCCAGCCTGACTCGATCATCTGGTTAATGACCACGTGTCACGCTGACCATCACACATCAATTACATCCACGAGAGCTCGGAGACCAGCCTGCACTCCAGCGAGGGTAAAAGAGTTCATCCTGAGAAGATGCATTTCCATTCCACGTCCCCTGAGAGACTTTCAACAAGCACTTTGCTTTCAACACTCCGATGTCGCTGAGCATTCTGGGATATTTACGCTTCTTGAAGAAAAACTCAACCTCAGCGTTCCACTTGGGTTGTTCCATGACAGGTCCGGGTTTGGTACGTTACGCCCCTTTTCCAGCGAGGTCAGAACTGTGAATATTCAGAAGAGCAGTTCTTTAGTATATCGACTCCTGCTGAGGTCATTCTTCACGGCTTTGTTTCGGAGGAAGTGCGCAGGCTTATCTTTAGACTGAGCAAACACCCCACACCTTCATCATCTCAGCAGACGTTGTTTCTTGCAGGCCTGCCGTTCCTGATAACGTCCAGCCCGGAACAACTTCCACCTACTAACCAAAACAACCAACTCGATAGAAAAGCCAAACACAAATCAAGAAGAGGAAGAATATTTTACGTGGGTTGCCAGAACCTTTGAATTCAAACGCTTCCTATTTTAAAAAAGGGAATCCACATTCAACCTCATCTTGGGTTTAACCACCTTCTCTGCTTTGCTAACATCACACATAGAGCTGGAATGAGCGGTATGTGTGTGTTCCCGTGTCTCGTTTTAAAGAATGACCTCTTTCTCTCTGCCTTCTGCTCACGGTCATGTGAGAGAGCTGATTCAGTTAAGTCCAAATAACATTAACCTCTATTAATGATAGAAACACTGCATTCCACATTCAGCAAGAACACAAATCTAGGACATAACTCATATGAGAAGGGAAAATGGTCCTGATCCCACGTCTGCAATCATAATTTACCAGAAACAACGTGACATCATTTCTGGCACGACAAATAAAGCAATTCACATGCGTCCAATCAGATTAGACAATTAACAGGTTCATTAACGCAGGAACCGCCAGCGGACTTCCTGTCTGGGGCGGGTGTGGTTTGGGAATCTGTAAATTTTGACTTCATTAAATGAGTACAATTAATGGGCTTTGCAGGTCATTTTGGATTATTTACTTTTTGTCCAGTGTCGAATTACAGTAAATTATAAAAAAGGGTGAAATAGCTCATAAAAATTAAATGAAATGAGTAATGTGAAATGTCCAAAATCGAAATAACCTACGAAGCCAATTTGATCGTCCTTAAATTTTAAAGCAGCATTAAAATGAGTCCAGGGTTACAGATTCCTACTGCAAATAATGAACCCATGTGTGTTAGAAACCAGCCATGACTATGACATTCAAAAAATGATTAAAACACAGACACAACACACCTACACGCACATATACCATCTCCAACATCTTAAACATGCCAACCAACCCAGTGGAATGCAACCAGACAGTATGGCAAAGGAAATTTAGGCAGGACCTTAGTTTAACGATAACATCATAAAATTTAGCACTGTAAGCAACTTGGGCCTGATATCTGCACTGTACTATACAGTGGCCAGTCGAGAATACCGCCCCCTAGTGGACAAAGAGGTCTTAGGCCTACAGAATGCAATTTCAACAGTTTTGATGAACCAGAAACAGATTTTACTTCTTTTTAACTATGCAACAAGCCAACAGTTGATCTCTGTGCAAAGCTTCAGTCCACCCAATACAAATGTTAGCAGTGAAAGCACCTAACAAAACAGATCTGACAGCATAACGCTTCATAACTTCTGTTAGACAAAATGTAGGCGACAGCCTCAATCTGGTCCAGATTGTTGGCTTTAGACCAGTGCCAATATCTGAGTACTATCTGAATTTACAGATAGATAGAGCATAGAACATAATGTAAAATTGTAAATTATAATAACTATATTATCACTTGAATCTCTTTAAAAGGGGGTTAAAACTGTTTGGATTGTGGCACAAGGACACCACATCCATCAATTTTCTTTAAAGAGCCTTCAGAAAGAAAAGCTAATAAACAACCTGCCATCCCTAAATATACATACAGCTAGACCACATGTCTTCACACTGTGATGCTGTATTATTGTGTGTTAAATACACACATATACACAGAACACTATATACAATGTATTATACACAAAAACTGTTATTTTTATCAGATATCTTAACCATAGCCATAGCAGTAATGAATTTTTAATATTTTTACAGATGACTAATGCAAGACTCCACAACAGCTTCACAAAGACTGTTCATATCACCACAGGAAGTGTTAGTCTAACTTATATCTCTATACAACAGAAACACGAAGAAGATTGTGAGTGTGATTGTGCTCTTACTTCTTAAATTCTGCACCGAAGAGCCCGAGGTTTGTGGTCGTGGGGATGCTCTCCTGCGCCGCGTCCACGCCAGACTCCACCGACCCCTGGTCATTATACGACACGCTATTCGCCGACATCCCGAGCATCTGAACCCTGTCTCGCGATGATATCTGTGACGTTACTTATATTCTGAGATTTAACGCTGCTGATCTTTTATTCTTCAACAGACTGAAACAAAAAGAAACTTTTACTCCCGACGCGCAACTTTTCTCCTCCTTCCACGCAGATACGGAACTGTGAGCTGGAGTTTGATCACGTGACAGTCACATGACAGCAGCGTGACGACGACGACTAGCGCTCAAACAATTCACACTGAAGGGTCTCAGATGTCTAACAGACTTCCATTTATTTCATTTTTACTGATTATATTTTGCGTCTTTTGACTCTAACACACACATTAATGTCGGTAGATTTAAAGGAAAAGATGACGGATTTAAGAAACGTGTTAGAATCAACGATCAAACCTGTACACGCATTTGTTTACTCCTTTAATAAATATGATGTAGTCATGTTACAGATAGTTATTTTATATATAAGTAGAATATAAAATTGCATAACGTGCACTAAAAACTCTCGTGGCGATGCACATCATCACCAGCTGAGGGCGCCAAAGCGCAGAGGATAAAATGATGTCACCGCGCAATAGATAAAAGTGACCTCTGTTTGTTATAGTGTTGTGGGAATGATCTAAAAGCACAAGTATGTTCGCTAAATATAGCTGCATGTTAGCATAATAAGTGGCCCATGTCATAATGTTTCGTTTAGTACTGTAAATAAAACCCTTTTTAAACTTTACAACCAGTGACCACACAAATTTATTCATCCACATAAATAGACTTTTTTAGCCCTCACCTCCACATGTCTGACCCTGAAGTCAACTTTACTTTGTGAAGCTTTTAAAGAGGTGAAGAGTTACTCTTTAAACCAGAGGAAACGCATCATTCTTGACCAAGGCTGAGAGACACATGTGTCTAGCATATTTGAAACAGGTAGGCTTGTTTGGGGGATCGTTTTATGTTTAAAAGTTGTAAGTGGAAGGCCTGAGGTCTGACTGGTCCGGGGTCGGTTATTGAGTGTTTTTAAACTGCTTCAGGGTAGAGAACATTGACCCTCACGTGTGTCTACGGGTTTACATTTCAGGGTCATTATGACATCATACATTACCTTACAATAAATACCGCCGAGTACAAAGCGTTTGGGGGGAAGTTAAGGGGTTCTCAAACACAAAAATTTTGCAAGAACAAATTAAAATCTAAATCTATTTGCAACGCAATTTCAGCATAAAATACACATGCACATTTTATACAACACGCACTTATACATTTCTGCTATCCGACTCCCTTAAAAAGCTGCTGAGAAAGCACCGGCTCAACTTCTCTCTAGCATCCACATTCCCCACAGACACCTCTTACACAACCTGAGCGAAGAAATATTCATCAAGACACAGAAAACTGCTGAAACTTATTGGAAACAAAACGTCTCATAAGCATGTTGTACTGATTCTGCTTTACAGAAGTACTCCCCAGAGGGTAACCAGAGTCAGAGTTCATGCTTAGTGCTATAATATATACTCTTCTGTACAGATGAGATAAGACAGAGAGAGAGAGAGAGAGAGAGAGAGAGGAGGGAAGAGAGAGAGAGAGAGAGAGAGAGAGGAGGGTGGGGGTGAAGTGAGTTTTTTTCTCTGGTAGAAACAGGAAACTGAGATGCCGTTTCCTGATATTCCAACTCAAGTTTGGCATTTTCTGCCTCTGTGATTTAACGTCAGCCTTGCTGGAAATACAAACACTTGACATGTTACTTTCGTACTTTGTCTTTTCTCTATTCTGGTCTTCAAGCTTTTTTATAGAAATCAAAAATGATTTACATTGATACATTGTTTTATTACATAAGATCATGTTTTAACCGTCTCTGTGTGCTTTTGTGCAGTAAAAATGTGTGACTGTGCTTTTAGTGTTGAATCTTTAAATGTGTATTGTGTGTGTGTGTGTGCACTGAAGTGTGTTTAAACACTGATTAGCAGCTGAATGTTCAGGGACTGCTTTGGTGTCAGAGAGAGAGAGACCTCAGGATTGACTCCTTTATCTCTCCCTCTATTCTGTGACCTGCTCTCTCTTTCATCTGTGCTCACTCTCGTCCTCTTTGGAATCTCAAGATTGTTCATTCACTTCATTCGTCCTCCATCAACAGACTTCTCACACTACAAATCCCACTGATCACTTCATTTTACACATTTAAATACTACAGAACTCACTGCGCATTCATGTTATGAAGACTAATAATCAACTCTCACTGCACACTTCACCATAAAACATAAAACAGTAAACTACACAATACAATGCACATTTCACTTTACTAGCACTCAAACAAACAAATAAATCACAGCATTCACAGCACAACCGGCTTACACTAACATAAAACACTCATGGATGCTCACTGTACACTTCATCTTAAAACACTAATATAAATGACACAATGGTCAGTACATACTTTACCCTACTACACCGATATAAATCACAGTACTACGCAATGCTAACACCATTCTTTACCAGACATTACCTACATTTTTACTTATAATACAATAGCAGAAACAGTGTCACACAGTTGAGGTAATGTGGTTTCTGTTTTACATTAAAATAAACCAGGTGTCACTGAACTATCTTCATTCAATATCTCACTTCATTCAGTTTGTTTTAGATGTTTCCAGAATTTGATTGTCCTTTTTTTCTATCAATAGTTAATCCCAGGTCAATGTAGTGTGATGTGTGTGTTATGGGGTTTGTGCCTAGTGTAAATGTGTGTTGTGATAGTTGGGATCTGGATCTTTTCGTGGATCGTTTTACTGAGGTTAATATTGACAGTATTGTTTTAGCAGGTCCAGGTTCTGCTGTAAACCGTGTTGAGTGAGAGACAACAGCACCAGATTTTCTTCATATATGATTTGTGAGACGTGTAGAGTCAGAGTGGGGGCTTCAGATCGCTCTAGAATGGTTGCCAGTTCATTGATGTAAATATTGAACAATGCGTGAGGATAAACCGCTACCCTGTGTCACTCCTCGCTCCTGGGAAAGATATACGTTTTGTGTTGATTTTTATGCCGAATTTACTTTTGGTGTATATTGATTTAATAAGATCATAGGTTTGCTATAATAGGTTTAATCTCTCTCTCTCTCTCTCTCTCTCTCTCTCTCTCTCACATGCACACGTTCTAATGTCTTCGTCTGATGTTAAATCTTCTCTCTTGGGATTTTTAAGGCTCATCCTTTGCACCTGTCTATACTTTCACACACTTTCCTCTACGCTCTTTCTCTCTCGCACACTCACTGACATTGATTTATTGGGGTCGGTTGCTGTGTTTGTAAACACACTGGGGGTCATGCAACCTCAGTAAGCCAGATTTCTTATCTATACCACACAACTGTTATAGACAGTGAGGTCAAAGCATAAGAAGACTCACTTCATAGAGAGAATCACGAATCAGCGTGAATCAGTGTGTCCTGTTGATGAACAAAGAAAGAATGGAAGTAAACATTCGTCACAGATGCACACCTGTTCAACACGCACACACACACGCACACACGCGCACCCACACACACACACTCAAACACACACGGACATGTATGTTTTATTATCTCATTGGGGACAGTCCATAGGCCGTAATGAGTTGTATTCTGTACAAACTGCATATATTATCCCCTACACCTAATCCAACCCGTAAACCTAAAGAGCATAGAAAACTTTTTGCATTTTTAGATTTTCAAAAATGATTGTTCTATGGAATTTATAAGACCAAACATGAGGTCCCCACAGTGACACGGCCACCATTAGTTGGTGTGCATTCAGGTTTAGGTCCCCACTAACATATAAAAACCAAGTCCACACACACACACACACACACACACACACAACAAGCTCATGAAGACCTGCCCATTAAAGAAAGATTTATCATGTTTAAAAAAAAGACAAAGTTTTTATTCCTTTTGTTTTTTTAGGTTTTATTTGTATTTATTAATTTGGTGTTTGTTTTAATTTTGTTTTTGAAGTTTTCATTTGTAGTCCTGGAAACATCTCAGACTTTGTTTGGACTAAGTCTTAAAAGCAGGTTCAGATCGCTTGATGCGAAGGGAATCTGTGGAAGGTTATTAAAAAAATATATTAAACAGAAAGTATTACATTCCTATTAGTAGCAAAATCACGATAAAATAAGCAAAAATAAAAAATAAACGCAAGAGAAGTTGAAATCTGTGGGTTTCTGCATGACGTTTTTAATGTCATACTATTACTTTTCAGCTTATATATATATTCAAAATAAACCTGTGAGTGTTAGCATTTTATTCATCTTGTAGGATGGAATTGTTGTCGAGAAAAGATATGCCATTACCTTTCTAGATAATCAGATATATGTTGTCTCACAATCTAAAATAGACAACAATCTTATAAAAAGATCTTATAGATACAAAATAAAGACACACAAGAGAAAGTATATAAAATATACTTATAATAGTAATTAAAATTATAAAGAAAATAAAGTATAATCATATTTGGAGCCTATGACCAATCAAAACGGACTTTACAATGATGATCAGGATGCAGGAAGTTTCAAACTGCACCTGACAACATCCACTGTTGCCCTGGACAAGATGAAATACATGCACATCCACAAACGTTCATAAAATACATCCCAAAATGCATCAGGGAAATGATTTACCATGTGCAGGATGTGCCACGGAAGTGTGTAAAAAAACACCAGAGGGAAGTGAGAGGAAACTTCGGGCAGCGGTGGAGGGATACCAACCCATAACTAACATCATCAACAACAGCCACTGACTAAATTTACACCTCAACAGGAAGTGACCTCACGGTCTATACCCGCTGCTGTCTCGTGCTTCTTTAACAGCGGACAGGAAAGAACCACCCGGCACACCTGACCTTTACATGACCCCGGGTGCCCTGAGCTCCCTCTCTGTGGATGTCGGATTCAGGGCCCCATGAACACACAACCTCAGGGTCACGTGTGTACGTGTGATTTGTTTTACATCCTGAGGGTCGTCAGGCAGGATTTCACAGCGCTGTAAACCGTAAGAATGTGTTTGTTCTGTCTCTCCTGCAGCTTATTCAGGCCTTGTCGCCTCCTTTCAGAGACAGAAGTAAGTGCATGTGTTGAATGACAGGTTGATATTAAACACCTAACTCACAGTTATGTGGATTTGAGCCTGCAGGCTTAAAAAAGAAGACGGATGAAAGCGTGGAAAGAAACTCCAGAAAGCAGCGACCGGAAACTAAAAGGTGAGAAGAGAGATAATTATGAGTACATAAAAGCATTAATGATGCATTTCAGTCTGAAAATATCGTCTGACATAATTCATAGAGCTTCAACATAATTATGATGATTTTCACATGATTTATTTTCCACACAATAAATGCAGCAGTCAAATCCTAATTGAAGTGTTTCGTTGGACAGTCCTAGTTTTCTTTCATTTTAATGTTTTACTTCAGTAAATTAACTCATTTTGAAATGAGTTTTCGGGTGAACTGTCCCTTTAAGCAGTACATAACAGTATGTTTTCAAAGGAAAAAAGAAAAGCGAGCGCAGGCAATGATTCAAACTCTCTAGCAAAAGTTCTTATTTTCTTTTTGTCCTTTTAATATAAAAAAATACTTTTCACCGTAGAGCAAATAATACGAGCAGATAAATCCCTCTGCACGTTAAAGGGCCAGACTCACCATATGTATGTTTATCATCAAGGTGATTTTTCGAAGAACGACGTTAGTTAAATAAAAATGTCATCTTTCTGCAGAGATGGAGAGAGTGTGTTTGTGGGAGTCAATGTTTTAAGGTCTTTGCCATCTGGGTCCTCGTGCTGGAAACAGGAACAAAAGGCCAAAACACGGTCGAGCAGACGACCCAGAAATGAGAAACACCAGGAGGGAGAGAAAAACAAATAAACACATCACAGGTGGAGCTGACTAGACGACATACACCTGACAACAACACACACACTCCCGTACATGTAGATCTGGTTTCATGGTGCTGTCATATGTTGTGTTAACACAGAGTAAATCAATCCCCTTCCACACTAACACAAGTACACTTTAACGGAGGTTTATTCACCCCAACCAAAGCATTTGAGGGGACGAAGTCAGTAACAAGCTCAGAAATGAAATGTAGATCACACTTAAACACATTTACATTTGAATACATTTTTATTAAATGACAAAATATTCAAACTTAAAGGGATGTCTTTTGTCACCATCATATTGGGAACACAAATATTTATTGATTAATTTTATAGATGAAATAATCTGCATTTGAGTAAATCACTTGCAGGCAAATTTGAGTTTAGTTTGTGACGTTGGTGAGATCTCTTCTGAAACGAGACATTTGTGAGATTTCTGGCTGTTTTCCTCTTAGATGCAAGAGACGTACGCCATTTAATCTCATTGATGCCTATAGGTACAATAATTGAAATATCACAAAGACCTTTTTATTTCTCATGAGATTTTCTTATCAACAAATGAATTGGATATTTCGCCTCAAGTCAACAATAAATAAGCTAAAAAAGTGTGGCTTAAGTATCCAAACATCATAAACGTCTTTATTACAAAACGACAATCTCTTCATTCAGTCTTGATGATTAAATAATAAAGCTTGTCATTTGCTTATTTTCTTCATGACATCATCACCATCTCGGCCAGTCCGATTGGGTTTGTGTGTCTGACTGCGGTTTACAGGCTAACAGCCGTTTGCTTTTTAAGTAAAACTAGTAGCGCACATTTCGCCGCCCTGAACGTAACTTTATCCTGCAGACACTGCCTGTATGTGACTACATCAAATAAACCGCCGTCATTTATTTCCTCTCATCACTCCAGACTCCAGACAGCCAGCAAAACCCTTGAGTCTTGAGTTTAATCTTCAGACGTTCACATCCAATGGAAAGTCAATGGCAGCAGATAGATTTCCTGTAAATCGTGGCGGGCGTTCAGGGTGTGGCTTGGGAGTAGGGTGCTGTATTGTTGCACCAAAGGGGGGCGACGATGCTGACATCACTTCCTGTCTTTGTTTCTGATGTTATTTTGAGCCTTCGGAATGTAATTCCACAGAGAGCTGGAGCTACAAACTCAATGAACATCCTGCTTCATTCCAGTGCATGTGAATGCAAACACGGTGCATGCCTGTTAATGTGCATTAAGAAAATGTGTGACTATAGGAGACATTTGTAGTTTAACTTTAAAATCTGCACGCGTGTGTCATGATTCTTTTTCTGTAGGAAACTCCTGTCAGCGCTGAAGGGATTTGTGGGTTACGGCACATTTTCCAACCAGAGCCCAATATCAGCGTGTGTGTGTGAAACACAAAGTTCATTCTCTCTCACAGTCTGATCTTTGGGTCTTCTGCTGAACAAACACACTCTGATCAGCAGCACAGCATGTTTTTTTGTACCTATGGGGAGCAACAGCATGCATGTCGGTGCGTTTGGGTTTCATAAGAACAGGAGGAAGTTTTCCTTTGCATTTATCCTTCTGACAAACACATTTGGAAAACACTTATCCAAAGTCACGAACACATCAGATCAGTATGTGTTACCTTGAATCAAATGCTAACACAATAGGGGAGCAACATGTTCCTTTTAAATAAAGTTGAAATAACTCAGCACTTAAACAATAACTCTTAAAAAAAGGTGCAATAAAAGGTTCCTTACAGTGATGCCATAAAAAATGAACCATTTCTTACTTATTTTTGTATAATCTAAACAACATTTCCCCACTATTTCACTCTTAAAAATAAAGGCGCATCGCAATGCCATAAAATAACCTTTTAATTAACCTTTAATTTCTGTATCACTAAAGGTTCTTCGTTGCGAAATATGTTCTTCAGATTATAAAAAGGTAAGAAAGAGATGGTTCTTTAAAAATACTTTGACTGAATGGTTCTTTGCAGAACCAGAAATGGTTATTTTATGGCATGGCTGTAAAGAATCTTTTAAGCATCTTTATTTTTAAGAGTGTATAAAGATCCTTTGGTGAAGTTCTTCAGGTCTTAAGGTTCTTTATGCAACTATTTAGCCACTATTTAGCCACTAACTATTTATTTTTTTCCATGGCACCTTTTTAAGAGTGTACCTACTAGCTAGAACTGGGGTTCGATGATAAGTGAAAGCTAAAAAAAAAGAAGCATGGTGACTTAAAATAAAAGTAATGTGGGACACTCACAATAATAATAAAAGACACAACAGTTGTGTTCATTTGCAAGGTAAAGAGAATCATATTGTTTGTTACCAGCACTTGTGAAAATGCATTAGTCAAAATACATGTATGACTATGACATCATCTACATAAAAAGATAAACTCATAATAAAATATTTTTTGTTTGACTTCACAGTTTGGGAGTGGCTGCCCTAGAGAAGAGAAAGCTCCAGCATCACCGCTCTGTCAGGAGGAGAAAGTCATTTCTCACACCATTAAACTTCAGGCTAACAAGTTAAAGCCATACGTCATTACTTAATTAAAGAAAATGTAATAAACTCAACGCTGACTGTATCAAATATTAAACAGAAACTGGATACTTGCTGGCACTTGAGACGCACACAAACACACACGGTCTGCACTCCATGAGGTCACTCATTCAGGGTGTAAAGTTCATAGTAAAATGTGTCGGGAATGTCACCGAGTGTCACTATAACCACACACACCTTGAGTAAAATATGGTAAAGCAACATATGCCATGCTGTCTACTGTTTCACACACGGTGTGCAGTACACTACTGTATGCAGTACTGTATGTCTTTCCAAACATAACCAGATTTTCAAGCGCAAGAGAAAAAAACTGTGTGTATATGTGTGTGTTATTAGGAGTGTTTAGTGTCTCTAAAGTGCATATTTTCTCTGTAAGAGGTCTCTCTCCTGTCATCGCATTCAACTTTTACTATAGTAAATGAAAAAGAGTTCTCATGCATGCTGAGACGCTGACAGCATGTGTGTGTATTTAGTGTGTGCTGCTGTATTGTAAGTTGGAAGCTATAAAGATACACACTTATCTAGACAGAATGAATACTGTGGTGTGTTTCCTTGTATGTTTCACAATTGTTGACTGTTCTTAAAGAAAATATTAAACCAAAAATTAAGGAAAGCGAGGTGTGAAGAGAACGTGAATTGTAACTCTATGTTGGTTGAATATGCAGCGTCAAAATTTGTAATCCTCATGGAACGCGCCTACTGATAAAAAATATATGCATTTGAATTCACTTTAGATAAAGTAAATTGCTTTGTATTAAAAAAATGAATAAATGTGAGCCCGCTCGTGAAAACCCATCCTTGTGATTTACTGTTTTTTACAGAAAGTCCTCCTAACGTAAAGAACACTCTGTGAATATATAACCTTGATATCTTTAACATTATTGACTGGGTTTCACTGAGTGAAATGAATGATTGAAATCAAATTTAATTTAACATAAATAGATTATGAGACTTTAGTCTGGATGACACAGACAGGGTCGAAAGCGTAAATCTATACCTCATCCCTGCCAAACACAGATTCTGATGACATCATCAATCCGAGTCTCAGTTAAAGTAAGCACAAAAAAATAAACAGATTCATGCACAACATTATGGAAATTAAGTTGATTGCCCGTAACAACAATATTTACTTTATGTCTTGCTCTGCCCAACTCTTTCTCTCTCTCTCTCTGCTTCCTGTCGCCCACTAAGTGTATTGTATGTGACAGTCCACTTCAGAGGCCGTGAATTAAGGCACTGTTTAACAACCTTTACATTTATTCTTTTAGGAGACGCTTTTATTCAAAGCGACTTCCAAAGTAGGGGAAATCAATAGAAGCAATTTATGCAACAAAAGAAGAAGAAAATATTTGTGTCATGCAAAAATCAAGAGTATCAAGAGATCACTTTGTCTCTGTTTTTTTCGCTTCATCGCTCGCTTTCTATCCTATTCCCCCAGCCGACACTTCCCTCCCAGCTCTCACTTTGACGCATAACTTTTTCCTTTAAGTTTTTACTCTCATTGTTCACTGTGACCCAGAGCACAATCGTTTTCCTCCATACACGTCCTGCTTGCGAGGAAGTGCTGTGTAGGGCCATTTCCTCTCATTTTTTGGACTAAAAATGTTCAGAAATAGGGTCTTACCCTCCCCAACATGCAAACAAAATATAATGTCCAGCCTTGTTAAACAAAGAAAAGAGTTACTTTTATAAAGTCCATCACACACACAACCATTTATATTTAGTGTCCATACCAACACAACACGGTTTCAATTGAATTGATTTGACTGTACCATGAGAATACATAAATATCCTCATACATGAACAAGTCACGCAAACTGTCCAAAATGTGCATTCCGTCATAACAATGAATTTTATCTGCTATGACTATTGAAAGACTGTCACATTCTTCTCAGATTGTTCTTATTTTGTCGAGACTTCATAACTGATGCAATAACCATTACTGCATGTTATTACTCGTACAGTACGTGCACCATAAACCATTGACTGTCCAGCAATGTGCAATGTGGCTTTTCTTTTTGTCACTTTTTCCAACCCAAGGTACGTTCACATCCAAGGGCCAAATTCTCAACCTCACCATCTCTACAAATCACACCGTGTCTGTGCACCAAAGACAGACGTGATTGCTCGTAATGAGAACTTTAAGGGCTGTTTGCACAGCAGGTTTTATCAGCACCAAACACTCGCAGGATTTCCGGTTTGGGATTGTCCATCGGTTCCTGTGCGCCACAGGAAGCGCGGAATAAAAAGCTGGGGAAAAACGCCCAAATGCATCTCATTCCTCGCCGGTCGGATCGCGGAGAGCATCGAGACTCGAGCTGCTCTTCGTCGGACAGAAGAAGAAGACTTTATAAGAAATGCGTGCGATGGAGAAGCGCGCCAGTGCGCGCGACAGGTGGATCGCATGGCAACAGCTCGGCGTGAGATCACGTGACCTTATTATACGAGGGTGAGTTATCGTTGAGATAATAAAAACTCGTTTGCATGAAATTATTAGCATAATGCAGATCACTGCTTATGTGCAATCAATTATGAGAAAATGATTAAACCTTTTAAATGAGTGTATTAATTTTAAGATATAATCTTGATTATTACTTTAATGGTCTATAGCTACCACAGTCATGTATCTAAGCCATTTATGTTTTAACGTGTTGTTGTTTCTATACATTTCCTGTGTCAGAAATGTGAATGCGAGTGCGCAATAACCCGGGTTTAAGTATTGTAACCATGGTTACTGAACTTTTACAATAGTAAAACGACTGTCTATCTTCCTAAGAAAATCTATGGATGACTTGAGAGTTTAAAAACGTCTCTACAATACTATGTTCAAATTTCTCACTGTCTTTAATAACTTTCCTCATCACTTTTCTCACTCCGCACGCATAAATCCTCGCGCAATGACGTCACGCGTGTCTCCCCGTCCGCGATTCTCCCGGGACGTCCCGGTGAGGAGGGGCGGTGGTGGTGCGCTTACCCCCCTGCACGCTTTGACAGTTGTGAAAGAGCAGAACTGAGCGTGTAAAAAACCTCCCAACCCCACGCAAACGCAAAAGGTCCACGGGAGGCGCGCGCAAGGAATTTCGAGCGTCGTGCCAATGAGCGTTTTTGGGCACATGCATGTTTTGGGATGGTTTGTGTAAGAATATTCCAGTCGTCACGTTAAGTTTTGTGGGAAAGTTTGTTTTTGGGACTCGTTGGCATTTCTTAAGGCTACATCTCACGCACGGGACAGTGTGTGTTTAACATCTAGTGAACAGAAGTGAAACAGTAAGTAGTGTGTTATGTATTTTTACATCGGGTCTGTAAAGACATTTATGAAAATAACTCTTAATGGATTTAATGGTTAAAATGGGAATTGTATTCGTTTTAATGGAAACTATGATGGTCTCTAGGCGTTGAGTTCAATTGGGGAAGTTTTATGGTGGATGTGAACCAACAGAACACTATTCAATCTTACTGGAATAAAACTTCACTACGTTTTCTAGTGTTTTAATGGTAAACAGCTGACGATTCATTCTGTGATTAGTAATGGAAACCATTATAATTGGTATTGTTTTAACGACAGTTTCTATGTTGACTAGATATGGTGTGTGTTTGTGTGGCACTGAGATTTTTGGCTGTTCTCGTTTTTTGCGAGGTGTCATAAAACTGACTCGGACCAACACTAAAATCTTTGAATGGTTCCAACTAATGTCGAAGAGAAATGGCGCCTCCTGCTGGTTGTCTAACGTAAGGTCACAACAGTCAAACGGCAGGGAAATAGCACACTAGTACAAACTCTACTATTTCTGAAGTACACTAATATGTATACTGTGTGTAGCAAGTATATACTTTAAGACAAAGAAAAATGTGAAAAAAATGTAAAGCCACTACGCAACCAGAGCACATACGACTAGGGCCTATTGTCTCATGCAATTATTGCTTTCAAATGTGACAAATGCGCCAGAAAGAATATTTATGATGGGGATGGAATAGTAGTAAATACTGCACTGTGTATACTGCATAGCGTTTCTACACAACACATTTTGCAATTAAATTATGTCGGTCAAAATTGAAAATGCAAATCAAGTTCATGCCATTTCATAGAATACATTTACATTTTACATTAAGGCATTTGGCAGATGCTTTTATCCAAAGCGACTTACATTGCTTTATCCTATACATTTTACATAGGTATTTGCAATCCCCTGGGATCAAATCCACAATCTTGCGTTTGTTAATGCAGTGCTCTTACCACTGAGCTACAGGAAAGCTAAAAATATATGGTGTGGTGAGGTTGTGTGACATAAATAGTGTGATTTAAGATAAAGATTAAAGTTTAAAGATAAACATAAATGCTTATTGTTGCGTATCGCACTCTGTTTCACATATTACATTTCAAAACTAGTATGCCGTTCTAGTAGTCAGTATACAGTAGTGTGCAGTTGCTCAGTATTGTATTCTGGACACATCCACACTCTGTGATGTTGATGTATTGTGAGTCTGGCTGACTGCTGGTCCTCCATTAGTCATAACTGCTTCCGCTTCTCATTAGTGTCATTATTTGTGATTATATTCAGTCATGTGTATCAAACTAATGTGCCGATGTGCAGAGTTTTGCCTTCATGAGGCATGAATGATGATGGCTGTGTGTGCGTCGTATTTTATTTGTTTATATAGAGATTTTATATCCCAATACATATTATTATTACATAAATATAAACATTTCAATGAGAGGCCTGTGGGGATGAACTGTATTACACACATCAATTCTATTTTTTCTGCAGGCAGACCAAGTCTAGATCATTTATAGTTTAAGAATGCTTCAGCACTCTTTTTGGGTGAACAATTCCTTCAACTCAGATACTTTTGTTTTATAGAAAAGAGCAGATCTACAGTAGCTAAATAACTCCTTATGTGTATACCGAAGAAAGAAAAATCATGTGACAAGTCAACTCAATGTAAAGTAAAGTGTAAATATCCAATATTTATGTTCCTTTTAAAATAAAAAGTGTCAATTTAACAGATTTACTAGTGATACACACACACGCACATTACTGCAGCATGACTCCGAGATCTGGCACCAGCATGTATCATTTATGACACGTGGCATGCGTTTACACCGGATCAAGTATGCTGCGAGAGACGCATGCAGAGTTTATAAAACCAGTTTGCAGGTATGGATTTGTTCAAACTCTCTGCAGCGGGCCGCTTGACGTAACACACACAGAGTGAAAACATTATCTGACCCAGAGACACAAACTGAGGAGTAAACACTCCTGATAAAAGGCGACCCTTGATGCTTAGGGTGAGACGTCAGATCTCAGCAGCTGCTGTATAGACCTGTACAAAGGGTCTTTATCCTCCCAAATCTGACTTTTAATCGAAAATGAAAATTCTGTCATCAGTTATTCACCCTTATGTAATTTCAAACCTGTGTGATTTTCTTTCTTCTACACAACATAAAGGAAGATCTTTTGAAGAATATTGGTGCACCTAAAAACGTTGGTCCCCATTCACTTGCATTGTTTTTTTGCTTACCAAAGTTCTTCAAAAGTCATACAGGTAAATGAGTGAGTAAATGATGATAGAGTTTCATTTTGGGGTGAACTGTGCCTTCAATAAACCCGGCGTAAAAAATGTCCAGAAATGTATTTGTTGCTCACTTTCGTTACTTTCTTGTGAATTTCCTATGGCAGACACCGAGGAGGAAACATGCACATACATCATAAAAACCTCAAACAGAAAGCAGAAATTCATTAAGCGCAGAACAGGTTTAAGATGGCTCATTAATCTCAAGAAAATATGAGAACACGGCTCATTAAAACAGCTTACACACACAAACACGTGTGTACACGCACACCTACAAATCTTTGCAGACACACACACTTATGTTGTAACTCCACATGAACTGTTTTTCAACTAGAAAAATGGCGCTAATATAGATGAGTTTGTATAAGGTTTACATGCTTTATACGTTTTAATAATCAGTTCCATGTTTTTAATAACTTTGAAGACCTACTTAACCTGTTTTAGATAGGCAAAGCCTTATGTCTTCATCACATTTAATTGAAACTTTGTAACTCAAACTGTATCATAAGTCATGACCTCAACTTTCTGTGCAGTTCTAAAATGTGCAGATATGCTCAACTTAAAGCACCGTGTTTGATTTAATGAAGTGTATTTCGTAACAAATCAGATTCTGAAATGAAAGTCATTTGGTTTAATTTGGCTAAATTGTGGGTCTTTATCTGTCTCATGTTTTAACATGAAACACTTCATCATTTACAGCCCGTGAAAATGATTATAAATGATGTGTGTTTAAATGTGATGCGAGTAATGTATGTGTGCTATTCCTTATGTCTGTATGAGGAATTCTTCAGCTCTTTGTGTTCTGTGCATATCGGCTCCCAGCTGTTCATGTGTCAGACCCATCCTTCCTAAATCTTACCAATTAAAAATGTTTACAATAAAGATAATTTCTTTCATCATTTATTCACTCTCATGTCATTCATGTATTCATTTCTTCAGCAGAACAAACATTGAACCCCATTGACTTCCATTGTGTGAGCACATTTCCCAAAATATCTTCTTTCGTGTTCCACAGTGAATAAACTGAATTGAAGTGAATAACTTGTTGTTCTTATGTTGTGTTTTTAGGTAGCTGGTATCATCGGCTCAGGTGTACCTGAGTGTGTCCAAGGGAGCAGACACACCTGTGATAGAGAACAAGAGATGTACACAACAGTCCTGCTGTTCTCTCTGTTTCTCCTGCATGTGACCTGCACGCCTCAGTTATACGGTCACCGTGGGTAATGCCTTTCTCTTTTCTATTATTGTCACATTATAACCAAACACTCCCCATTCCCTTACATCATCTTTTAGACACATCTGAAGTAACACAGAGCGGTCCATGGTGGCAGGAAGTCTCGGTTCACACCTACAAAGGCATCGTGGGTCAAAGATCACTATGAGGTTAAGGGTCAACGGATATAATGGCAGCTAATTTCATCGGCCAATCACATTTCGTTACGGATGATGGACGGCAAACTTTGATTCGACACACAAACTCAACGCTAATGCAAATGTCTTTCAGCATTTTCACACACGTGCACGTGCTTGCACACACACACAAACATTACAAGGCATGCAAGTTTTTACGAAGGCTGTACCGTTTATCATGTTTATATAATCCATATATTTCATATAATACTTCAATTCCAAATTGTGTATTTGTTTAACGAAATTACAGTTTTATAAGATTTATCTCATTTGGATTTTCTTTGTTGTCTGGTTCAGGAGGAGAGTGTGTCTTGGAGATGCCCGGAGTCCCCGTGTACCCTACAGCACAGAGTCGTTCCTTCAACCTGTACACAAACCCTATATCACCATGTGCCAAAACCAGCGCATGTGTAGCACATACAAGTGAGAAACATTATTTGCCACTTAACTATTTTTTGCCTTATTGGCTTGTTTTGTTAACGTGAGATTATTTTATAGAGTGTAAATGTGCGATCGCATGAAGACGTTTCCGAAGTGGCTTATGTGTCCTATTAGTCTGTTTAATTTTGTTTGTTTGTGTGTGTGACAGAACAATCTACAGAGTGTCTTATAGGCAAGTGAGCAAAGGGGTTGCTCATGTGCACATGTACTCAGACTGCTGTCCGGGCTGGAAACGCATGCATTCACACAACTGTAACCAAGGTAACACAACATATGATTTGTGACATGGATTTGTCCAGTGGATTATATAAGAGTGTTTAGGTCATGTCTATGTCTCTTTCTCTCTCTCTCTTTGTAGCTGTGTGTGAACATTCTTGTGCAAATGGAGGATCGTGTTTGCGCCCTAACCAATGTGTGTGTCTGAAAGGATGGACGGGACGGTACTGCCAGACAGGTACTCAACAAACCCCATGGTGTTATTTTACCAATTAAAAAGACTATCAACTTCATTTATAGGGACGTAACAATATTATCAATATCGTGTTATTAAAATAGCAAAATTGTCTCAATATTATCGTGGTCTTCCGGGTCTAACATAGGGAATGTTAAAAAATGATAGATGTTACCTTTGATCTGTCTGGTGCAATTATATTATTTTATAAAAGGGATTTTAAGGTCATTTAACCCATCTCATACTATAACTCTAAGCAACCGTTATGATTAGAACAGGAAGAAAAGAGGATGTTCATGGCACGTTTCCAAGTCATCATTTTAAATATTGCAATAAACAAACACATAGCGGACATCATAACTAGGTTTTATCGAACCGAGAGATTTTAATATCGTTCCATCCCTATTTATTTGAGATGCAGAATGACAGGATGAAAAGGTGTCCAATCATGTTCCCGAATGGCCAAAGTCGTGCCAAAGTTGAGATTATCAAACACAATAAATAACATGCTCAAGATTTTTTTTTCTTTTCTCTCAGATGTAGACGAGTGTACAGAAACGCACGGCTGCTCACAGAAGTGTGTGAATACACCGGGGGGTTACCAGTGTGTGTGTCGGGAGGGATTCAGTCTGAATGAAGACAGAATGACATGTTCGAGAATTCCCACGCCCTCCCCCCCGCCCGCCGCTCCTCCCACAGGAGACGATCTTTCATCCAGCGCTGATGCTGGTAAGACATTTCACATTAAACTCACTGACGCAGATTAGACATTATACACACCGATATAACAATCAACATTTGAGGAACGGATACAAGATTGATGCGTCTTCATCCGAGGTGTGACACATGAATCTCTGATGTACAGTATCCATCTTTCACACAGATGTAATACTTCAACACTAGCAGTCAAATGTCTGGAAACACTATTTAGGGTGTAAGAGAGCGCTCGTTGGTGACGGGACCTTGACCAGCATCACGATTCATTATTACTTTTGGTACGCGCTATGCCACTCTCAACTCGTACCGTGAGTAATAGTGCACTGTGACTGGTGACCACGGCTGGACCAATCAGAAAGCTGGACCTCTGCCACCTGAATACATCACGATCCTACCATGAATCTGCTACATACAGTATCTTTGAGACGTCCATCTTTGTTCACATCACATTTGTCCTACATCTGCTTTCTTTTAGCTTTCTTTTCTTGGAGCTGCGTTTTTGTTCTAGACGTTTGAATGCTCCTGAGAGTTCACCATGGGAACGCATGCTAAACTTCAAAATGCCAAAACTGCCTTGAGATTCAATCTGTAACTTCGTTGGCAGCGTTTCATGTTCTTTTTCTCTCTCTTTCTCTTACTATATTATTGCTTATCGTTTTAAAAATAACAGACAGAACCTCCTCTGTCCAAAAATAGTCATGTTGAGCGTTTCAAGGGTAAAATAATGGCCACTCATTCTTAATGGAGCTGGCTGGACCTCAAACGTACATTCCAGCGCTGACAGTAAGAAAGTCACTATGAGAGGAAGAGCGCTTTTATAAATCATAACTACACAGCAAAAAAACATACAGGAAGCGTAGACGGTGATGTTTTCCATGACAATTTTCCAATCATCCTTTTAACAAGATATGTTCATTTGAGATGCAAATGCATAATGTGTTTTTGATGCTAATGCTTAATGGGGTACGAAAAATAACTTTGTTTTTGATAATTTTTGATAACTTTGATAATTTTTCTTACCCCACTGCTTCAAGCAAAGCTTGATAGATTTCAATTAAAGCCAGACATCAACTTCTATTGGAAAACAAGACAAAAAAACAGCATGAAAGATTTTTGCAGTGTAATGGAAAGTTAAGTCAATGCATATCTGTGTTTGTGTGTGCAGAACGCCTGAAATTTGGAGTCTCAAAATATATATATTTTTTAAGATTATAGTCATATTGCATTATAGAGAGATTTCAGAGAGACTCTTGTGCGGGTTTTTCTGTTCCCACACTTGTCAAAGTGTTACGTTTAAATTCTGATCCCTTAAGTCAGACTTACACATCAACGTCTGTCTGCTGGGACGTCCACTGGGATTGAAGCTCAGTTCACTTTAAACCTGTCATCACTTTCATTGGCTAAGTTCACTTACAAGGGTTTTCCACGGTAAACAGTTTTCTTCACTACTACTACAAAAAAACCTTCAAACAGTTTAAAAAGCATCTTTTCTTAAATAAAAGGGTTGGCTAATATGATATAATGGTACGATGTCTTCACAGTTTTACTATAGTATCACCTGTAGTATGTGGGAAATCAAAATGTTTTGTTGTTACTTTAGATGAAACCGTTTTACATTGATTCTTTAACCTAAAAAATGATGCATTTCACCTTAAAATAAATAATTTTGTTTTCTTTAATGGTGTTTTGAGGCTAAGAGTCTCTGCATGTATGTGGTGAGATGACCAGGAAGGAGATGTCGGGCTGAATGGGATGATTTGTGATTTGTCAGAAAGGTCATGGCTGGACAGAATGTGTGTCTGTTGTTTCTCTTTATATTTTGGCTCAACGCTGCAGATTACATTCCAGATCCATCAAACACAGACTGCTGGGGGTCACTGTTTTCTTTGCGCACACACACATCTGGGACAGATTGACTATGCGTGTCTGTGAAAGCCGCCAAGTGAACCGAACTTGAAGGAAAAATATGTGTTTGACCCATTGACTAGTTCTTACAGTGATAGAATACGACTGCTTGGTCACAAACCAAATATCCAAAATTGCAGCCAAGGGGCGGATTGATTGAGCAACGCTCTGACATGATCGGTTTATAGTCACTTCCATTAAATGTTTCAACCAATCACAGCGTTCTTTTATATTTTTAAAGACAGAAGAACTTCTTTGGAGAAATATGACCTGATTTCCTGTGGTATCCAGAAGTCTGGAAATAGAACAGATTGAAAACGCTTTTTTATAACCAGGAAAAAAAATGTATCGCAAAATAACAAAGTGCACTTGAATGCAATTAAATAAATTATTTTGAGCACTTTTATGTTTTTGCACTGTTGGTATTCACTGTGGCTCGTGCATTTCTCTGAAACATAAGCGGCCTGGTCTCTGATTTGTGATTTTTTTTCTTGAAGGTTTGAAATTGGTGGAGAATGTTACAGAAGAGGTTCAGATGCTGAAGAATAAAGTGGATCTACTCGAGCAGGTCACAAACACACACAAAAACGCACTCACACACGGTCACACATGTCTGGTTTATTATCTACGTGAGGACAGTCCATAGGCGTAATGATTTTTATACTGTCCAATCTGTATATTTTATCCCCTAGAGATCACAGAAAACTTTTTGCATTATTAGATTTTCAAAAAATATTGTTCCGTATGATTTATAAGATATTTTGCTTGTGAGTCCCCATTAGTTGGTGTCTATTCAGGCTTAGGTACTGTGTATACATAGAAACAAGGACACACATTACACACACACATTGAAATACTTCAAACGCTGGGAAACTGTACTTTGTTTAACAGGAAAACCTCATTAATGGTTTCAATAAAAGCAGTGGTAACACACATTAAAGGTTTTGCAACACGCGACAGACTCCTACAGGTGTCTGTTAAACCTTACAGACCGTATCTGACGGTCTATCCAAAAGACGTGTGGGAACTGAGGTGTTTCTCTGTAAAATAATGAATTACTTGCACATAACAAAATATAATCTGTACAAAATGTTAATCCATGGTTCACAGTGAAGTTAAAATATTCTAAGGAGCATTTTTTAACCTTTATTTGTAATGCCAACAGTTCTTACAAAAACAAACAAATATTAATCAATAGGTAAATTCGATACCATGTTAAATAATTACTATTGTATACTATAGTATCCTGTAATATTAACACAATACATAGTTAAAAACATGGTAAGGTTAAAAACATGCAGCATTAAAAAAATATATAGTATATATGAATTTTACAGTTAACTATAGTCACTGCATTTTACTCGAGTATTTTTACATGTGGGTTGTTTGTTGAAAACTGGTGGTGACCAAAAAATAATAAATCATATGGGTGCATAAATACTACTACATATGGACATGCTATGTACTGTATACTACCCCCACCATGTGAATTAGTATGCAGTAAAACCTTGAAGCACTTTTTAAAATGCTACATTGTTGTCAGGTGACCTCATTATGTATGTTTATTTAAGTAAGTGAGTTCAGTTATCACCTCATTTGACGTTTACATACAGTGGATTTGCAAAGCTTACTGAGCGCAGTAAACATACGACATACTGGTATTAATACAAGTGCTGAACATACCTCTCATACCTCCCATGACTTTCAATTCTGAAACTTCCTCTCTGTAGAAACTGGAGATGGTTTTAGCTCCGTTCACCACTCTCTTCCCGGTGAACGGTGTGGGGGGTGTAGGAGACAGTAACGGCTTCCTGTCCGACCGCACCAACTTCCTGTCACATTCACTGCAGCAACTGGACCGCATCGACTCGCTTAGTGAGCAGGTTGGATTTCTGGAGGAACGGATCGGAGCCTGTAAGCATACTATATTTGTGTACGAAAATGACATGATGACTGTTATACGTCCACTAAAACCATCTTTGCGATGTCTCTGCTAGGTGCCTGCCAAGAAAATTAAACAATCACTTAAAGATGGGCTGGATCCTCTCACGTGAAAACAACAGCTCTGTCATTTCCATCAACAAGCTCAGCGCTGATCAAAGTCTAAACAATGTAAACACTTTAAATCGATCCAAATGTTGAAGACACACATTTCTGTTCGAGCGCATCCAGTTTTACAGAGTCTGACCTGGTGCTTTGATTCATTTTTTTTGTATTTCATTGAATTCTTTTTTGTAAGTGTCTCCTTGTGTACGTATGAGCCAGGAGAATGTAAATTTATATATTTATAATTCCAGTTTTTTTCCTAGGTATTGCTGTGATGAAAACAAGTGTAATATTTTCATTTTTATATTTGCACTTTTTGTAATAAAACTACTTCTAAAACTTTTAAAATAAACGTGTCTGTGCATGTGGAAAAAAAACACAAACCAGAACAGAAAGTGATGTAAATAAAGAGAACAGATTTAAACAGTCCTATAGGAAAACAGACGATTTTATTCACTTTTTTCCTAGATGCTCTTAACACGGGTCATATCCAGAGTTACCACAATCAACATTTTATATAGAATTATCGTCTCATGACTTTACAGATTTACAATGGGCTTTAGCTCAGTTGTGTGTCTGATCATCACACAAACACATTCAACACACACACACACACACACACACACACACACATTCGTACACAAGGCTTCCTGTGAAACGTCTGACAAACCAGAACATTTAAAAGCTTCAATCTGTTCTTAATAGCTTTGGTGACAATCACACAACTTGTACATATTTTCCATATACTATTTCAGGTATGTTTCTTGTTCAGCAAAAATAAGACCAAGAATAATAAAGGCTTTGAAAATGTAGCCTAATACACAACATAAAAAAGGGTCAATAATAGCATTGATCTGTCAATTTGCACTAATAACAAAAATAATCAAAGGGGCATTTGACACATAGTCACAACCGAGCCAAACACCGGTTTTGTGATCTTTTAGCTCAATGAGCCAATTATTACATAATACGTACAATTCAGTCCTCAAATAAGGTTGTACATATTGAATTATGGATGGTATACATTCTCAACAAATAATAAGAATCACAACATCAAACATTAAATAGGATTCACATGGCAATGTCTTTGAACGTGTTATAAATATTAATTGTAATATTTGGCCGTAAAATGTTAATAAATAGGTGTTTAGATTCGTTTTTACATTTTCAGTAGGTACAATATAAAAGTATTTCCTAAATTCTGTTATGCTCTCTGAGAGCTGAAACTTTAGTAAATGTGTTGACAATTTTATCAGGTGATTCAACAAAACTAAACAAGCGAGAAAAACATTCTGTAAGAATAACGTTGAATGCAATCTGAGCTTTTGCATATTTTGTATGGGCCGTTTTTAGATTTTGAGTAAAAAAAAAGAATCCCTTAAACCTTTCAATAACAAGGACTTAAAAGCAAGAAGCAATCCATTGAGATAACGGCACTGGATAGATAATATGTTAGATAATACTTGTTAGATCAGTCATTATAATAGTAGCTCTCTGGTTTTAGGTGATGTTAAAGAAGTATGAATATCATTTCAGTCATGTAGAAGTTTAAAAACGATCAAAAACAGAGAAACTTTGAAAAAAAACGAAACACTGAACTAAAGCCGACGCATTTCCATCCTAAAATCGAATCAAACAATCCTGATCACAGATCAATAATCAATAGTGTTTTTACAACGGTCCGTCATCACGCAGCCCATGATGGCCGTGACACTTTGGACAAATGGCACAGGAAGAAGCTGCACTTGGTAACCCTGACAACAGACCTGTTTGTAACAAACTAACCTTTTGACACTTTTGAGGACAAACAAATGTGGAAAAAGAAAAGATGAAAGCGAGCAACCTCTTGGTATTCCTCTTGACTGTTTAAGAGCGTACACAAAAATACAAATCTAAATTCATTCTTTCAGGTCGATAATTTTCATATAAATTTGCAAAACGAATTGAAAAAATAAAGCGACACCTTTGAGTGCTTCCATTGGCTGAGATGCTCAGGGTGGTTTGAGCACTCCCATTGGCTGAGATGCTCAGGGTGGAATGATAATACTTCGAGTAACCAATAAAAACAGGTGTTGGTAACTGATTTCCCATAATGCAAGCTGATTTCATGAGAAAAAGTGACCAAACATAACTAACGGATTACGTCGATGTAGATCTATGAAAGAAAGAGAGCGAGAGAGAAACCGAGAAAGTCAAAAGGCATGCAGAACAAACACACATCCACAATGTTCTCAGGGTGTCATTCCAGTCTCGACCTGTCGCCGACAGCAGCGCTCCAATCCTAACACAACCATCAAAGACGCACCAAGAGTCACGCCAGCGAAGGTCAAAGGTCACACTTTCCACCGCTCATCGCCCCCTGCATTCCGACAGGAGATCAAATCTAGGCTAAGAAAACATCTGCTGTATGTATTCACGTAAATGCGTGTGTATGCATGTGGCTTTCTGTGTAGGTCTGTGAACATGTATTCCTCCTGCATGAGGACGCCGTAGAGGATAACCAAGCGCCTGGTTGTCATGGTTATCGTCGCCACCATGATGGCGTAGCCATCCTCGCTGTCAGGCCAAATGAAAGAGCGTGTAAGCGGCAGGGCGCTCAGTGATTGGACGGCCCGTTGCTCTGGGGGGGTAGGCCGGAGATCTCCAAAAAAGCAGTGCGCATAATGCCGTACGATTGGTCGGAGAGCCTTGTCACGTCCTCTCCCGTCAATCCCTTTGTCTCGATCTTTGGAAGGACTTTGAGAATGATGGTTCCTGCAAAGTGATTGTTTCTTAGAGTCAATTAAAAAGCACAATGCGGGTCATTTTTGCCACTTGTATTGAAAAGTAAAGACTCACCTGAATTGAACTCTTTCTCTTTCCGTTTGTAGAAGTTGTTGTAGGAGGAGAACACGATGGGTATGATAGGAACCTGGGGGAGGTGGGTTGGGAAATCAATCAGGTATTCAGCAGAGAATATAAACACAAGACAAACACAACTAATAATAGATTTAGAGAAGTGTTCGGCTCTCATGAGAACACAGCTGACTGTGTTGAGTAACAATGTGTGTCCGCTTAAAGGGACAGTTCACTCAAAAATAGAAATTCTTTCATCATTTACTCGCCCTCGAGTCATTTCAAACCTGTATGACTTTCTTTCTTCTGCAGAACACAAAAGAAGATCTTTTTGGAAAACCTTGGTAACTAAACAACATTGGCAACCATTGACTTCCATCGTGTGAACACAAAATCACTCAGACATTTCTCAAAGTATCTTCTTTGTGTTCCACAGAAGAGTCATATCTGGGTTTTGAATGAATTTGCTCGCCTAGATTAGTCGCACATCGCATGCCACACAATACAATGGGATGCGAAGATACTAGGGCTGCTCGATGATGACAAAAAAGATAATCATGATTATTTTGGCTAATATTGAGATCCTGATTATTTAACATGATTACTCATTAACTTTCAGAACAACAGAGAGAATAAATAACTATGCTTTTAAACTGTGATTCAACTGAAAATAAATGTAAAGAAATGGCACAGCTGAACCACTGAAAAGGAAAGGGGTGCGCTGTGGATTTATACCACAAGAAAAGAGAGGATCCTTACAAAATGGAATGTGGCACAATAATGGATTTAGCCCGATTATTTTGTTGTTGTAATAGCTAAAGGCCAAAATTGTCGATTATGATTAATTATCGATTACTTGCACAGCCCTAAAAGATACTCAGTAGTTTATTAAAATCACTGGCAAAATATAAAATGGCATGAAGCACATAGTCCATCTGTATAACACACACTTACACTTTCACCTAAACTAATGAGAAACATCACAGCTCCATTAGTCTGATGTCTGTCTGCTCATCTGGTTCAGGTTACGTTGGCCTGCCGATCATGTTGTGTTATCAGTCTAAATATTAGCATGTATTAATACACACGTGTGACTTCAATGTTTTAAATCTGTATTCTATATTCTGATTTATGACCAGTCACGTTTACCATGAATGAATGTGTTGCGTTTAGCATCTTAACAACATTACTAATTCATTCCACCTGCTCATTCCAAACCTCACTCTCACACACACACATACACACAGGTTTAGGGGGTCTTGGTCATAACCCTGTCCACTCTATCTCATCTCTGATATTTGATATCGACAGAACGATATAACAAATGATCTTATATACACTATACTCTCAAACTCAGACAGTTTATTTGAAAACATTTTAAATAAAAAAACAAATCTGTTCTGCATTTTGAATTAAAGCATTTGTCTGAAACATAAAATTGCAGGTTCAAATATGCGTGAAATGAAAGATAAACTATACACAAATTCTTTCATCATTGAATCGCCCTCATGTCATTCCAAACCTGTATAATTTTGTTGCTTTTGCAGAACACAAAACAATATATTTTGAAGACTGTCGATTACCGAACTTCCATTACATTTCCAGTACATTTCCAGTACATACATATGTAAAATGTATACAGGGCTCCAGACTAACTTTTTTCACCAGGAGCACAGTGGCCCCCAACTGAAAATTTTAGGGGCACAACCAGAAAATTTAGGGGCACATACCGTAAATCAACATGCTAACCAAATCTACTAATTTCCACTGTATTACTAATAAATACTTTAATAATAGATGCAGAAATTACAATGTTCTGTTTCAAATTCAGTGTCACATTTTATTCTGCACTTTTGAAGATGCAACAACAAGGTAAACTGACAGCACCATCGCTGTCATGACAGTACATATAGTAAACAAAATACCATACATTCAGAATAAAAAAAGTGCTTAGTAACAAAGTGCTTAGTAACAAAGTGCTTAGTAACAAAGTGCTTAGTAACCTTTCGGTCATTTCACAGTTACAATGTGACTTTTTTTCGCCACACCAACCTCTGACTCTGCATCATCATCCGATGGTGACACTGTAGACTCTGGCACTGGTACACTAGCCGCAGGTCGGATGAACGAATCAATAGTTCGCTTGCTCATAGCTCAGACACACGCACATATGTTGACCCTGGACGACAAAACCAGTCTTATGGGTAAATTTTTCAAAATTGAGATTTATACACCACATGAAAGCTGACTAAATACACTTTCTATTGGTATATAGTTTGTTATGATAGGACACTATTTGGCCGAGATATAACCATTTTAAATTCTGGAATCTGAGAGTGGAAAAAATCAAAATATTGAGAAAATCGCCTATAAAGTTTTCCAGAAGTAGTCCTTAGCAACGCATATTACTAATGATGGGAAATAAATGAAACTTACACCATTGATTTACCACAGCTTAAACTGTATACACACACAATTTCATAAAAATAATTCTCCAGGAACATATAAAATTTTACACTTGAGCTGGCAACGAATCATCATTAACAGAGGCAGATCTACATGCTAAGATGATGTTTTGTTTACATTTTGTCAGAGCAAAATTGGCATAACTTTGACATAAACAACTCATGAAAACCACTACTTTGTAAAGAAGGTATTTAAGAACGTTTGTGACTAACTGACCTGAACTTTGAAGAATTTTCCCACTCAAGCGGGTTGAATTCTGAGTCCGCAGTGAACACTTTGTATTCCTTCATGTCACGGAGTCGAAGCGATCTAAACATTGATTGAAATCGTCGTCTTCCGTGGCATCCCCTTATGTCAAGCCGGTCTCTGGACATTCTGTATTATCTTCCCAATGATTTGCGAAACAATCATTTACTAGGTTCGTTAAATTATTGCTGTCATCAGCGTTTAGATTGAGCAAACGCGCTTCCATCAGAATCCATGTTTTGAAGCGCGATCATGACGCTGCGCACGTGAGACGCTATAGCAGGCCGTTGCTAAGAGGAAACAGGTTTGTTTTAACACTCTCTATTGGCCTACTCTTGTAATGACATAGAAGAGAGTAGATGAACTTGAAAGCGGAATCTCTTAACTTTACATAGATAGCAAACTTGAATGGGTAGTTTTCATAGAGCGGACAGCAGCGAGTTAAGTTTGTAGGCATGTTTCTGACCATTTTTTGTTCGCGATATTAAGGGATCGACTCACAAAAATAAAGTTTTGACATATTTAGGGTAGGAAATTTACAAAATATCTTCATGGAACATGATCTTTACTTAATATACTAACGATTTTTGACATAAAATAAAAATTGATCATTTTGACCCTAACAATGTATTTTCGTCTTTTGTCAGAAATATACCCGTGCGACTTACGACTGGTCTTGTTGTCCAGGGTCACATATCAGGTTGTGATGATATTTGTCTCCGTTTCCTTCCCACAGATGTTTACGCGCGCTCGATTATCTCTAGGCCCCTCCCCCTCCACGCATTTTAGCCACTTACAGTGGCCATTTCCTATTCTTCTCACACGCATTGGCCGCCTCACAGACAGGCATCACTCAATGAAACGCGAGTGTGTGCTCGCGTCTCGTGAGTATGTTTGCGAGTGTGTGTGTGTGCGTGTGCGAGTGCGAGTGTGTGTGTGTTTGCGTGCGTGTGCGCTCGCGTCTCATTGATTATTTCATTGCTCATTTCATTGATCATTGACGTGCCCCTTCCACGTTTAATGTATAAAAAAATACGGAGGGTGGGGGAGGCAAATTTACTGGTAGCAAATGTGCGACTGGATGTAAAATTCAGTCGCACACTCTCAAATTTTGGTCGCAAAATGCGACCATTTGGTCGCAGTCTGGAGCCCTGGTATAGGATAATGCAATGTAAGTCGCTTTGGATAAAAGCCTCTGCTAAATGCCTAAAAGTAAATGTAAATGTACTTCAACAAACTACAGTTTTAAAAAGGTACACTACAGGGAAGCTACTGTGTTTTGCATTACTGTGACAACATTTTGCATTTACACTTATGCATTTAGCAGACGCTTTTATCCAAAGTGACTGACATACTATACATTTTGTTTCTCGCTATGTGCAATCCCGTGGGATCAAACCCATGACCTTGGCGTTGCTAGGGCCTAGCTCTTACCACTGAGCCACAGGAAAGCCAGATAATTGGGTCAAAAAAGTACTTATAACTATTTAAAATTTATAAACATTGAACCGCATTAACAACAAAAAGCACAGAACGAAACAGGAAGTTATTTATGACCAGGCACCCAATACACCCATTAGGACCTTAACCACCAACAAAATTTGTTTAATTCTCTGGGTGGCCCGGCTAGATTCTCAGCTTTTATAAACTACCCTCAAGCAAGGAAAACACTGTGGGAAACTGTTTCATGTGGCTTTTGGGAATTTATTTCATGTAAAACAAATGCATACCATTGAAAGTATCTGTTGGCAAAGACAATACACTAAAACTACTCAGAATCTCCACACTACACACTATTAAAGATCAAGAGCTCCCTCTGTTGGTCAACACATGATGCACAACAGATGTTTTGGACACTAAACTGACACACAGGTTTCAAAGGTTAACCTTTGAGTTCACGTTGGTTCAAGTTGTGTCAACGTCTCAGATTCTGGTCAGGTAAATTACCTTTGCACCTGAGGATCAGGTCATGTGAAGGTTAAAGGGTGAAGACAGTCAAGTAAGTTTGGAAACGTATGTCCATTCTTTAAAGTCACAACAGTTTTGAGCCTTTGATTTGGAGGTGTGTGTAGGTGGTTTATTGTGTTGCGCTCACCTGTGCTTGTACAGCCAGATGAAACGCTCCCTTTTTAAATGGCAAAAGGTCGCCCTTCTGATTGCGTGTGCCTTCGGGAAACACCCACAGGCGGATCTGGAGGAGGTGGGGAGTAAAATATTTATATTTAAAACTAGATTTGTATTTACTAAAAATACCAGCATATGAAGGGGCACAAAGGAGTTTTAGGTTCAGTGAGATATTAAGATATAAGAAACATTACATACAGAAAGTTCAATAAAATCTTGAATGCTATTAACTATATGCACAACTAAATGGTACTGAAAATTGTAAATTCAAAAATCTCTTAGTATACTGAAATATTGTAAACCAAAAATATGTTGCATTGCCCAAGGCACAACATCACAAACCATGTAGTCTTCCCTCTCTGTAAGTCGCTTTGGATAAAAGACGACTTACAGACTAATGTAAATGTAAGGAATCGGGACACACCTGGTCAGCAAGCACGGTCTTCGCGGCGTCGCCCATGACGTTCTTTGCATCGCTGGTCTTTTTGCGGTTGATGAAAACGATTCCTCCCAGCCAGCAGATCATTCCCACCGTCCCCGCCCATATCAGCTCCTTCTTAGCAATCATGGTACAGCGATCCGGCAGAATCTCCATCATGCCTGCAGATGATGCGATCAATCATGTGATGTCTGGGTGTTTAAGTAGGAAGGAGAAGATTTTAAGGGGGTCTGGGCATGTCTAATTAGGTCTAATTCTAAGCAGCTCTGCCAATTCTGTTCCATACAGTATGTTTAGAACAATCTCGCTGGGATGTCTATATTTACCCCTGTTGTGCGATTGACAGATCGTGATATCTTTCATAATATCGAAACAGGGTTGTGTGCATGTGTGTGTCTGTGTGTGCATGTATTGTTCACCTAGCACGTCAAGTGATGATTGGTGGTTGGAGATGATGACATAAGGGCCTTCTGTCTGTAGATGTTGCCAACCGCTGATCTCATAGCGCAAACCCAGGAAATATTTCACATGTCGGACCAAGAACCGGATGACCCTGAAAAACAACAAAACATTTATTGCTTTGTACACGGCTATGTCTAGTATATACGATGGCCAGTATTTTTATTAGAGTAATAGTGTAATAGTGTAACTTGGGTCTTGACTCTTTATACACCTCTTGTACAAGACATAGTGATGTATATATTCAATTGCATTTCTGTCAATAGATACTTCAAAATTACTCACTGGACCTTTAAATGGAATTGATGATGAGCATTGCAACATCTGTCTATAAAGCTGCTTAAAAAACATGTATATTGTTAAACACAGAGTTTAAAATTGAGATGAATTAAGCTAAATAATACTCTGATAAACAACTTAAGCGATTGTATAATGTTAACTGTATGGCGCGGTGCGACAAACTGAAAGATATTAAAGATACATTATCAACCAGACCTTTGAGCACATTATGGCTTCATATCAGTCCTCAATATGTGGAGCAAGCAAAAGACATGAAAGGTTACACAACCGCACAACTAAACTCAGCACAACACATCTATCATTCACATGCTTATGCCCGGTTTAATATACAAGGCTGAAGGTCTTTGCACATACAGTCCGAAATGTTCGTATGCGTTTTTTCGTATTTGGTTCTCGTTTGTACGGTGCCTCTGAATTGTTAAAAATGCCACTCAAAATGCTTGACAGATGAAAAAACGCAGAAAATCGAACCCAGTCCGACGAAAATATCGGAGGCAGTGTGTAAATGTGATTGACAATATTTATTTTTTAACACGCAGAAGTTTTCGACGTGCATTTCGGACTCAATGTGCAATGTGCTTTAGCCTTGGCCAGGACTATGCCTTAGTTCATTTATGCTATCTAAGTTGCTTTTATTAAAATGCTGTAGAAAAAAAACATTACTGATGTGCATCTTGAAACAAAACAGGGAAAGTTATTTTCAGTTAAGACTGCTCAAAATTCATTTTAGTCTTGGACTAGTTGTAAGCCTTGCCTATGAAAGTGGGGCATTAAGATCAGGAACTCTGCTTCATTACCATGTAATGAGAGCGGGGTTTAGAGAGTTGTCAAACTGTGCCAGACTGACTCGTTTACAATGATTTCTAAATATTTAGAAGGAACCGTGGGTGTTCTGCGTTGTGTTGTCTTAACAAATGAGCACATCAAGATAAGTATGCTGGAGATACAGAGAGACGTTCGCGAAGTGACACCGAGGTTAATGTGCAGAAACCAGTGCAAGCGTGTGATCTTTCTGTTTTCAGATGTGTCTTGTTGAGCGAGGACATTTTCAACTCAAGAATGGAATGACCACATCTCTTCTAGAACCGCAACCACTTGATAACCCGCTGTTGCATTTCTGCATTTGTTTTAGACTAAACTTTCAGCCAATGTATACGGAAGAGGTATCCTAAGGTATCCTTAC
Source organism: Triplophysa dalaica (assembly GCF_015846415.1). Lineage (NCBI taxonomy): Eukaryota > Metazoa > Chordata > Actinopteri > Cypriniformes > Nemacheilidae > Triplophysa > Triplophysa dalaica. Next base: position 2,797,122 of record NC_079560.1, read on the forward strand.
ATCACCTTACACATGCTGACCACACCCAACACTGATAAGCATGAGAGAGAGCGAGAGAGAGAGCGAGAGAGAGAGAGAGAGAGAGAGAGATTAAGCAGGCAAATTAGGCAGATACCCCCCTGATAATACGCATCCAAAAACGTTCCCTCAAATTCTGGACACACCTTAATTCAAGTCCTCCTAACACACTTCAATATGAAGCACTTAAAAACCAAGAGCTGAGACCTAAAGCCAGTCCCATCTGCCATCTGGCTCTGAAACTACAGACCGGCACAACCCAACAAAACCAAATTAGAATAAACCAAATTACCAAAGAAAGTTAAAAGTCATATTTAGATCATTGGGAAAAGAAAAACCAAAGTAAACTAGAATTGTATCGGACTCTAAACAGAAAATACAATCTGGCAGATTATCTCTACCCTGTTGGATATGTAAAACAGAGACGGATCCTGAACAAACACAGACTCAGTGATCACAGTCTGGCCGTAGAGAAAGGCAGACACAGATAAACATGGCTTCCAAAGGAAGAACATGTCTGTGCACACTGTTTCACTGGTGATGTCGAAACAGAGACACACTTTCTCACTTTGTGATCAATTTAAAGATGTGAGAGAGAAACACTTGTCAAAGCTCATGCCAGAGTTTGATAGGTGTTCAGAAACAGAGCGTATGCAGACGTTACTAGACATCCTCAGAACAAACTACTGCCTTCATCTGTTAAAATCAATGCACTTATACACTCTTTACTTTTATTACATTCTCATGTTTCTGCCTGAAATCTACATTTGATATTGATATTTGATTTCCATATTTCATTTTACATATACTTTATTTATATTTCATTCTGTATTTATGTCTTAACACCTTATCTTAATTTAACTTATTGTATGTCTTTCGTTATATGTTCAATGGTTTGGCAATATTGTAAGAACACGCAATCATGCCAATAAAGTTAGCGAAGAGAGAGAGAGAGCGAGAGAGCAAACAAGAGCAAGACAGAACTGGAAATCTCTGAGTGGAACCAGGTCTTTGTGCATGTCAGGGGTCATTCAAAAGGATTAGTTCACCCGAAAATAATTTGTTCACCCTCACTTAGTTCAAAACCAGCATATTAAATTTGGCTTTTGAGAAACGCTACGGTGGTTTGGTGTCCATACAATGGACATCATAGGGGACCGATGTTGTTTCCTTAAAGACATTTCCTCAAAATATCTTAAGAAATTAAGCATATATCCTTTAAACAGTTTCAGTTTGACATAAAACATCACACTAGGTTGTGAAACACAGTTCTAGATCTAGATAACCTTAAAAGAGAAGTGAGGTGATGAAACAGGACACCAGCCGTTGTCATCTATGACATGCAATCTGTTGGTTGATAATATGGATGTTAGGTCATCCTGTTAAATGGAGTAAATATCCATGAGAGAAACATGACAGGACAGATTTGCTTTCCATATAATTTGCATGAACAAACTCCAGTATCAACACAACCCGGTATGTACAGTATTCGCACATGTGACAATACAGTACACTTGATAGTTGAGTACAGTAAATAAATCCACTCAAGTCCTGACATATGAGCTCATCCGTCCTGGGCACATCCGTGTCCAAACAGCCAGTTTAGGAACCAATTTATCTGGACAGATTCACTTGTAAACTATAGTCTTGCCCCACACAGCTGGTTTACAATATCAGGTCGGTATATCAATAACCATAAAAAAAGGAACACACCGTCTTTTATTTTCTGCTGTTAAATAACTGCTGTTATTTTCCGCTTATTACACGGCTCATTTGAATGCTCGATACTGATTGGCCAGTGGCGAAATTCCAAGGGTTGTTATTTTCAAATAACCACCGCTCAAAACTAATAACACCCTGTAACCCGGATGCTGCAAATCATTTGACGGGGCAGTTTAATATTACACAAAAATGAATTATAAATATGTCTTAATAACATATATGATATTTATAAATTATTAAACCAATAATTGCCTGTACCTGACGTTTGCACTTCCTTTCTGACTTTAAAACTGAAACTAATCTGCGTTTCCTCGCTGAAGTTCTGCATTCGCTAAACATTTGCTAATAAAATATGAAATTCACTTTATATGTCAAAAAAATTCTCACGTGGCAAACAGACCCCACTTCGCGTCGGTTCATGATCACACTGCCGGGGCTTATTTCTGCGATAACAACCAGCTGCCTGTACAATATTCCTTACTTATCAATGTGATCATTGTGGCTCATGTATGAACGAACGAACTGTGCAGAAAATGACGATTCTTGACTTGCGAAATAATGGGACGGACGCTGACAGGAACTTTTGTGAGTCAGACCATGGTTTTTAATTTTCATATCACATTATTAATGTGGGTCACACCACAAGGCCACTTTTCATAACAGGTGATCGCATAATACACAATACACAAAGAAGGTTGTGTCCAATCGGTGACAGTGTGTCATTGTTTTACTTGTCATGAAACACAATGACCACCATCTTGTGAGGGCATTTAACTGCTCCTCCCCAGACAGAAAGGCTCAGAAATTGACAAAACTAATTCTTTCAACTTTGTGTCCATGTTTCTGTGAGGTTTGTTAAAAATAGAGCCTTATATAAAACCAAGTCTACGAAATGACTGACTTACAAACAATATTTTGACGGTAAAAATCGTTGTGTCTATGGAAAGTCCTCATAAAACATGTAAACCCAAAGTGCGTGTGTTTGTTAACTGCAAAGGGTTTTAAATGTTGTATATTGTTAAAATGGAAATAACAGTCGCTGTGTTTACATTCCTGCGTTTCGAAACTTACGTCACCGGTGCCGTTACCTTCTAGAACGTTACAAACGGTTTGAAATTGACTTCAGCGCGAAAATTGATCGTCAAACGATGGCGCGGAATCCGCAATTCTATCGATCAGCTGTCAAAACCCGGACCGTTTTGGTTTTAATCCATCTCCCAGAAATCAAATTAACCCTCCACCAGCTGAGCTATGAAACCAGTCCATCATGCCCTCATAACTATGATTAACGTTATTCTAAAAATAGGTCTTAAAATCTAGAACGCGCGTCACTGTTCCGAGTACACATTTACAGTCGTGTTGTCAGAATATCAAACGGGGTTTGGTCGCCATCTCCGGACTGCACGAGACGCTAAACGGCTAGCTAGCGGATTCACGACTGAATAAAAACGCAGTGTGCAAATTTCCACATTTCACTACCATGTAGGTGACGTTGTTCCTCATATGTTGAATCAAACATGGGACACAGAGGCCTGTGTGGGTGCGCTCGCGTGAACTCCGAACATCTGTCCGGGCTCAACAGATGCGATGCATTCCCAAACGCGTTCCGCCTCCATGACGGAAACGTGGGTAACGAACTTAAAATGGGAACCTCAATTTGACGTAAAAACGACAAACCGTTTTCTGCGAGATGCACGTGCAATGGCAACACGTTACACTCTATAAAAACAACAACATGATGGATGGCACCCGGGTCAGCTGTTTTTTTAAGTGTCGTGCTGCACTATAACCTTAAAACCGGAGATTCTGATGAAAAGGCACCGCTGCGTTTTTAACTCACCGCATATTCTCGATGTCCCTCCCGCCGCTTTTCAGAATGCAGGTCGGTATGGCTATTAAGGCCAGAAGCATCATGTAGGCGACATAGAAGCACTTTTTGAAATAGAAGACGAACGTGCTGCTGGTCCAGAACAGGACCGGGAGAAGCAGCAGAACCGGCAGCATCCACAGGGCATCCATACTCGCGGCCATGCAGCACCTCGGGCGTCGAGAAAGGATCCAAGGCCAGCGGTGGAGTGGAGCGACTCAAACCCAGCCTACATCAGATACCACGTACCAGTCACACATTTGAGCAACTTTTGCGATCCTCCTTCTATTCGTTTTCGTAATCTCGTGCGAAGGAGGTGAAGTGTAATAAACAAGAGGGCAGGAAGTCTATGGTTGGTCCAGGCACCGGTTATCTCCGGAGCCACCGCTGCGCGCCGCGGTGTAACCTTTGGCCGCCTGTCGTGTTAGCGATGGTCCGGTTCTTTTGATCAAGTTCGGTCGAATGATTCAGTCGAATCGACTCGCATTTGAATCACAACCGTAGTGAACAGAATTCCTGTTAACTTAATCTATTCTATTATAAACGATGAATGTTTATGAGGCCTGGACTCTGATGGAGTAAACCCGACGTGTGTGACATCTCGAAACCACCAATTATGAACAACAACAAAAAATGTAATCTACATTTTAAGCAGTACTAAAAAGTGTGTAAATGTACTTGGTATCCTTGGTTCGTGGACTGGGAACCATGACGTAAATGCGCCCTCCTTGTTGAATTGTTGTGGCGAGTACAAACAGAATGACTCGAATTAATCGGTTGATCCAAATGAACCGATTCCTCACGTTTGTGAATTGCGTAAGGAAGACCGCTGTGAGTTTGTAGCCTCCTCGTGTGTTTCCGGGTACTGGTTGCTTGTGTTTCCCTGTCATTGCGTCCACGTAATTAATGTTTATATGTTAGTATTCCTTTTGGTCTTTGGATGGTGCAGTGTGCTTTTCAAAGCAGTTTCATTCAAATGTAGCCCTTTTCCAGTACAGTATTTGACATATCTGTAATATATAAAGGAGAACAGAAAATCTTTAGTTCAGTTGTTCATTGTGGGTAATTCTTATAGTTAAACGAAATTCAAATATTTACATTTGATTTAATTTCTAATAGATTCCCTTATTTTTTCAAACAACACACATCGGGGACAGGAATGAGCTGTTTTTGTGTCTGTTTTATGTATTAACTGTTGTTCAAAAATAAACATCTATTTTAGTTTAGTGTGAATAAATTCCCACTTTTTTGTGGTTACTAACTGAGTTCCTGGATGGGAAATCCAAGAGTGTTAAAAGGTGAATAATAACCAGATTACAGATTATAGAAGATGCAGTTAACAGGATTACAAATCTAATCTTTTGTCTAATCTGATAGATCTAAATATTCACGCTATAAGGTAAACTGATCAGAGATCAATGTAAGAGATCAGACAGTTCAACTTAAATAAAGAACTTGTGTGAGGTTTGTAATGCCAATACTCAACATTGAGTTCATTTCATTTGCATGGTGGTTATGTTTGCCTTCTAAACAAATGAAAGAATATAAATTATTTTTATATGTAATACTTATTATTTATGAAATATCTGATTATTTTTACTTCAGCTATAAAAAAGGAGTTCAAACAAATCTGTGCAAATAATTTGTCAGTGTTGTGTATTATAATGTCAGACTGTGACGTCCATGACACGGCGGCTATCAGATCACCTGATACCCTGGCCTTCCGGTATTGGACCTTGTTCCCATAAACAATGTCAGTTCAACCGTGTAATGTTTACTTTGGATTTAGCACTGACACAGAATACGGAGGTCATCTAAACCTGTGGCGTATCATTTAAGATACACTGCATGTTTCTACAATTTTGGTTAAAATTCTTCTCAATTCTTCAATTATCTTTATGGTCTCATGTTGTGCATTATACCCTATGCACACATATCTCAAGTATACATTAACGCTAAAAAACAATATATTGCTTGAAATGTAAAATTGTTTATTGAAAGCCCACACAGAACAACCTTGATTTTATATGATAGGAACACTATCAAAATTGAAGTGAAATAATTCTATTCGATTAAAGGGATCGTATCTTCTTTTCTGTCGGTGGTGTAAATCGGGGGCTTTACCTCCCCCTTAAGGCGCCTTGTGGAACCACAGCGAGGCCGATTCTCTCTAGTTGATCGCGCGCAGACAGACGGCGTGATAGTGATTCTCGCGCTAGCGTCGCATCGTGTACAAGGCTCGGACTGAGCACCAGGAGAAGACGTGCGGAATATAATGCAAATATCAGAGCAGATTGTTAAAGCGTCTTCGGCAGCGTCGCATCTCGTCGCGCGGGATCCATAGATGATGTCTCCGCGGCTCGCGAGTTTCAGGGTGCAGCGCGTGCGTTTGTCCTTGAGTTGAGCGCTGCCAGTATGTGATGTTTCATCCATGCATGCCGGAATGCACGCTGAGATAAAAGCCCAAAGCGATGCAGTGAGTGTGCATGTGCATTTCTGCGTTTGCATCCAGATGCGCGTCGCCGCCTCGCCTCTGATGGAGGAGGCGAGAAGCTGAGACCGTTTTTCTTCCCTGTCTGCGTGTATTTGTCAGTGTTTATCAGTGAAGATGCCGCGGAGTCTGCGGAGGCTGATGCATATGATGCTGCTCTGTCCTTTATCTAAAGGCTTACAGGTAACTTATATACCTGAATCTCATGTATCCTCCATACTGACCATCAACGATCATGTTTTATTAATATTTACATCATTATATATTTTTAAGTAGTGCCAGGCGGATAACCATTGTTTTACTACGGGAACAAATCTAGCTATGAAGTTAATACAATTCATTTTCCTTAGGGCAAATATTGATTTTATTCAGTACCCTGGTGTTTACACTTTAATAACATTTGACATCATTTAAAGGTTAACTCTAAAAATATTGCCACAAAACATGTTTTACCATGATGCTCTGTGCCTTGGCGACAATTATTCAATAGCACATTAAAATGTTAATGTAGAGAAACATTGTTTAAAAGTTTAATTGGATTTACAGGTAGGGCTCAAATCATATTTGCATTAAAATGATATATAGTTTTAGGATGTTCATAATTTCCATAATCGCACATGTTTTTTTGCCGAGCTGCACTAAGAGCACTCACTGTAAGTGCACAGTGTGACCTTTTGAGACCGTGTAGGTCAAACCTGTCAGATTTATCCCCTAAACTCTACTCAGAAGATGAGAAATGTATTTTCTCCTTAAAAAGAAAAAGCGAGCAGGAATTGGCTGAGATCTTCACCCCAAAATAAAAATCATTTACTCACCCCCGTGTCGTTTGAAACTCATTCGACTGTCTTTCTTCTCAGGAACATAAAATGAATTATTTATAGCATTTATTAGAAACAGCAGGATGGTATTTACACCGTTCCATTCATGGAAATGAGTTCCCAGGCAACACCCTGATAGCAAGATTTTCTGCAGATAACTTTTATTTGACTCTTTTCCTCACACAAAGCTTCCATACTTCATTATATACTTTCATTGTATGGAATATTGGAACATTCTGGAGGAAAATAATACAGTATTGGAAAAAAAATGGTGACTTTTTTATTTTGGGTGAACTATATAAGTTAAACAATGTTGCACAGATAATAGACCTTTTAAACACGTTTAAATCGTTTGCAGCTGATCAACATTCTTTAAATACTTTTAAATTACAGCACATGATGGCATTATTTGGATTGCGTGTTAAGGCCACGTTGTCGAGAGAAAACTCAATTTAGGTATTTATAAAAGCTTGCCTGTATCAACAGGCAGTAATCGGATATGCGTGTATTCGCACAACACACAAACAGTTTTTCACTCCAGCAGAGAACAGTCGCAGCCTTCGGCATTCTTTGGCCTTTAAACCTGAATACTGTTTCCAAAAGACACCGTTTAATCTTCAGACACATGCTAATGATCTCAATGTGACGTAGAATCTGGAAAGAAAATTAATTTGGCTTGACATAGCAAACATACTGTTCAATGTTACAATAGCAACAGTTTCTATGTCATATGATTGTGTTAAAATGAGTTCTCTTTCAGGCCCGTCTGCCTGCAGTGAAGGTGAAGTACCTGTTGGCGTTGTGGTTTGGGATTCTAGTGGCCAGCTGGATGATCTACATGCAGTATTCTTCATATTCCGAGCTCTGCAGGGGACACGTCTGCACTATGATCATAGTAAGTCACTGGATGGGTTACTGATAAGTGTACGTCCCGTGCCCACGAGCACTGTGACCCGCGCCACGCGTTCAGTGCAGCAGTTTAAGATTGATACTTCTAGACTAGAAGTTCAAGCCTCTGTGGTTTACTTTGTTTTTGTTCAAATCTAGGAGGGGAATTGAAAGGAGGAAGTAAGAAATCTTGCATTTTATTATAATGCTATGACAACCTAAATTTAACAATCATTGGTATTAAGATTATGCTTGATTATTATTCTATTATTGAGGTGAATTAGATATTCTATTTCATTCTAAAAACCCAAACCTTTACAAATGTTATAATGTCATTTCAACATGACTTGAACACAATAAGAGATGTGAATGGGATTTGTGACTGATGTCTTTCTGTGTTTAGTGTGATCATTATCACAGGGGAATCATTTCAGGCTCGGCGTGTAAGTCTCTCTGTGAGGAGAAAACTCTCTCTCTTCAACACTGTCTGTCAACATCACCTACGCATCAGGTGAGTTTGTTTAAACATCTATCACACACTTTTAATATTGATAAATCTAAAAAAATGTGTCAGATTTCACTTAGAAATTGTACAGTACAAAATTATATTTAGTTCATAAAAGTGAAACAATGTTTTTAGAGTAGAGCATTTCCCCTCAAAATATTATTAATAAAAATAAAAGTTACTTTATTTAATTGTTTTAATTTATAGTGTTAAAAAATCTGAGTTTTATTGTATTCTATTAAAATTATATTATATTGTATTTAATTTAGTTAACTTAAAAAGAAATTCTGTTGCCATTTACTCACCCTCTTGTAATTTCAAAGCTCTATGACTTTCTTCCCTCCACAGAACACAGAAGAAGATATTTTGAAGAATGTTGTTAACCGGCGCCCATTGACTTGCATTGGTTTTGTGTCCATACAATAGAAGTGAATGGGTGCTAACTTTCTTCAAAATATCTTCCTTTGTGTTCTGCGAAAGAAAGTCAATCATACGGGTGAAATGACAAGAGGATGAGTTATCGATAACAGAATTGTAATTTTCAGGTGAATTGCTTTTATTGTCTTGAAAATAAAACCTTAATTTAAAGAATATGAATTGCGCATTTATAATTGCTTTTATAAGATGGTTAACACATACAGTAATAAAAATACCAAGAATACAAATATTTTGAAAATAAACAGTTCACAGCAGTCTATTGACCAATCGACATCAAGGATTTCAGGATCGTATTTATTTTATAATGGTCTTAGATGTGTTTGTGTAATATTAAAGTAATGGATTATCATAAATATGATAAATATAATGACTACAAATATAAAATTGTACTTAAAATATTTTTTCTTTGTTGAATTATATTGAACATATTTTCATGAGATACAATCTTGTGTGTGTTGTGCAGGTGTACAGTGCTGAATGGAAGGAGAAAGCCGTTTTGGTGAAATGTGGCATTGAGGAGAGCATGAGAGGCGAAAATGGCCCCGAATCTCCACTGCGACACGATACAAGCCAATATGACAAACCCACCCGTGGAACATCCATGGATGAGTTCAGAGCGATGCTGCATTCCTTTCTCAAGGTCTCTGTTGTTCTCTTTCACATCATCACACCTCACAAAAAGTATTGTGTTCTTCACAACCGCACCCATGTATACATCAATTCGCCATTCAAACCCTAATAACAAAGCTCCAGGGAAGAGGCTCTTATCTGCTGGGTCACCAGCCAAAAAAGAGTCACAGATCTGTTATAATAGAACTGCAGGGATAATTCTAAAGACTTTTTGGGTCAGCTCTTGGAGCCAAAAAATGCTGTTCTAGATTGCCTCTTCTTGAAATCTAGAACTTGAGAGGATTTTATGTTTGTGCTGTAGGTCACTGATAAAGGAGATGTTTATGTTCTCCAAAGGAAAGAGGAAGCAGAGCATATGGCGTACGATTACTTCTCAAGGTTTCCTGCAGGAGAGGAAAAAAATTAAGAGAGAGAGATGAGGTGGGTGGGGTAAAATAGGGAACCTATGCCAAAAATAACTGAAGGAGCTTGAAAAGGTCACAGGCGGAACAATACGCTCCATCTCAGTGTCATGGTGAAGAACAAACACACACACACACACATTGACAAACGAGCACACAAAGAAGCAGTATATACAGATTCACGCACACTTTTTTCACAATAAGAGAGTTAAAGGGATAGTTCAAAAGAGAAACATTCTGTCATCATTTACTCACCCTTTTGTCATTTGGACCCCATTGACTTGCATTGGTTTTGTGTACATACAATAAAAGTGAACGGGGTTCAGTGCCGTTCGGTTAGCAGCTTTCTACAAAAAAAATCTTCTTTTGTGTTCTGCGGAAGAAAGTCACAATGGTTTGAAAAGACAAGAGGGTGAGAAAATGACGACATAATTTAATGGGGTGAACTTTAATGCTTATGTACACATTCTTGTGAGGTAGAGAAAAGACAATGCGTGTAGAAAGAAAAGTTACTTTTTGTGCACTTCTCAGAAATATACTTAAAATTACACTATGGGTGGATATGGCTGATTTGATAAGGTGCTAAATTTAGCCTGCTAGCACTGAAATCATGATCAAACCCTCCATGTGAATCGCCGTCCAAACCCACGCCTCCTCCAAAACAAATGAATGTGCACAAACCAGAAGCTCTTGGATCAATAACAATAAAATCTTGTCTGATTCACCAGTGAGAACATGTTAAAGTAACCCGGAAAAGCGACCGCCAACCGGCCGACAGGGACCGGAATGCGTTCACGAATGGAATTCTGCTTTCATCTCGTTGCTGATTAGATGTTTTTAGTCGTGACAAATTTTAAGGAAGTCTTTCTTTTTGTCCATCTTTTTTTGTCGCTTGAACACATTTAACAAGGGGAAAGTTTGGTTCCAGTTGTTTACCTGCCATTGTAGGTGAATTTTTTTCTTGATTAGAACCATAAAGAAGATTGTTTGGTAAATCCGCAGCCCTCTCTGCTTCATATAATGGAGGTCTATGGGGTCCACCTGTCTAAGAGTTCCTAAAGCACATAATTCCAAAAAAGCGCCTCCTGGTGATATGTTGACGCTTCGTGAAGCGAAGCGATATTTTCATAAAACTGAATGTCCTTTTTAATCATTTTAGCCATAATGTGCAGCCTCTGCACACAATCCCAATCTTCTTCTTGTAGTATTTGGTGGCTAATGGCATACCAGCGTCTCGTACGTTTGGCGCCACCTGCAGAAAGGGAGAGTATTGGGCTGTACAGTATGGCTAATATTATTAAAAATGACGTTGAAATTTATGAAAATATCGAGCAAGTCACTTCATGAAACGTCAACATGTCGCATGGGGCCGCTTTTTTAAATTATGTGCTTTAGGAACTCAGGTGGACCCCATAGACTCCCATTATATGAAGCAGAGAGGGCTGCAGATTTACCAAACAATCTTCTTTATGGTTCTATCAAGAAAAAAATGTCACCTTCATCGCGGATGGCCTGAGGGTGAGTAAATAAACGGCAAACTGGAAATTTTGGCTGAGTTATCTCTTTAAGTTGGCTTGTAGTTTACTCTTTATGTACAATCAAGATGTTACTCTATTAATATAGAGAAAAATAAGTCAACTTAATGTGCAATTTGGAGAATGAAACATATGGCACATTTGATGTTTTAATCCCCCACCCCCTCTCTCTCTCTCTCTCTCTCTCTCACTCACGCTTTATGCAGATAGTAAAATAGTCTTTAAATTGCAAAACACATAGAAATATTAAATATCCATTGTTTGTTTTCAAATACATTAACAAATACACGATTGAGAACAAATGAGAACATGTCTGTCTTTTTTTGTCTCTCTCATTGGCTCACAGGACAGTGTTGGGGAGCAGACGTCTCTTGGAACTCTTGTCACTCGTGTCATCTCTCTGGCTGACGTCAACGGTGATGGTAAAGTTTCGTTAGCGGAGGCAAAATCAGTCTGGGCTCTGCTGCAGATCAATGAGTTTGTTTTAATGGTGGCGCTGCACGACAAAGAACACGCTCCCCGCCTGCTGGGCTTCTGTGGTGACCTTTACGTGACCGAGCACGTAGCACACAGCGCCCTCTTCAGGCTGGCGGTGCCCGGCTGGATGCAGCCGGTGTTTCCCGAGGCGCTGGCCGGGGCCCTAAACCGTTGGCTCGCCCCCGCGTGGCCCCACAGGGCCCGAATCACCATCGGCCTGCTGGAATTTGTGGAAGAGGTGTTCCACGGCGTGTACGGAAGCTTTTATATGTGTGACGCTAGCTCACAACGGGTCGGCTACAACGATAAATATGACTTCAAAATGGCTGACCTACAAAGCGTAGCGTCGGAGGCGACCGTCAAGGGATTCTTACGAGGACGTACGTGCGAGGTGAACGCAGACTGCACTTATGGGCGGGATTGTATGGCGACATGCGACCGATTGGCCAGGCAGTGCAACGTTGAAGTGGTGCAGCCCAACTTGGCCAAGGTTTGCGCGCTATTGCAGAACTTCTTGCTGTTCGGAGCGCCGGCAGACCTGAGAGAGGACCTGGAGAAACAGCTCCGCACGTGTGTGACACTCAGCGGACTGGCGTCACAAATGGAGGTACATCATTCCCTCGTTCTCAATAACCTCAAAACGCTGCTGTGGAAGAAGATCTCAAATACAAAGTACTCCTAAGATGGAGAGAGGGGTTAACAGGACAACGGAGACACAAAGAATGAATTGAACGAGCCTCTGGAATCCTACGGAAGAGCTGAGCCAGATAAAGTTTATAATGTGAACAGATGTTTTAGTGTAAGGATGACCAGATAGGACACTACATCCTCACCTGTCTACTTTAAAACCCTTTAACCTTTTGACATTTCTTCTGAAAGATCTTTCTTAATTTGACTAAATGTTTGGAAAAGGACAGAAACAGATAGATTTCCATTTCTCTGATAATAACAACATATGGTGGTTTCCCGGACAGGGTTTAAACCAGGTCCCAGACTAATTGAAATGTTAGAGATGTCTTGATCGAAAAAACTTTTATCTTAAAATATATCAGTTCGATTGTTTTGTCTCAAGATGCACACCAGTAATGTTTTTTGTAAAGTAGGTTTTAAAAAAAGACTTAAATATCCTAAATAATAGCCTAAAGATCTAGTCCTGCCTTAAACTAATCCCTGTCCGGGAAACCGCCCCCATGAGTCCTATATAGTTCAAATTAATCTAGGCTGTTTAGACCCTAGGTAGGGACAATTCTGAGTAGATGTAACTGAGGCAAAGAAAGTTTACTAGAACGTACCTTCATGTTGAAACAACATTTTTTTTCTTGCAACACTGTTTTAATTTGCTTGAAAGACAAACTTGAATCCACACCTAGTTGTCATTAGAAACCAAGACTTTAGCTTTTTTCCAATTTTAAAGGGAAAGTTCGACCCAGAATAAAACGTCTGTCATCATTTATTTACACCCATGTCGTTCAAAACCTGTATAACTCAGATATTTTGAGAAGTGATTTTGTAATCCTATAATGAAAGTCAATGGGGGGTCATTGATGTTTGATTATCAATATTCTTCATAAGATCTTCTTTTGTGTTCTGCAGCAGAAAGTCATACAGGTTTATGAGTAAAGGATGAAATCATTTTCATTTTTTTATTAAAACTATCCCTTTAATGTTTTGAAGCCCGGTCCTTTGAGATCAGGACATGTCCGTAGTCTCTGCCAGGACCTACTACATCATTTTAAAAACTTTACCACTCAACATATAATATATACAAAAAAGACAAGATTTTATGTAATTTTACTGTTGTGAAGTGTGATTATGTTTTCATTCATTTTGTAGGGTGTCATAAAACATTTTTGTTTTCTTTGCCATGGTTTGAGAACTAATTATTGTTCATGCTGAGGTCTGTTACACTTGAACTGTCCGAGTGTTTTTTATTTGAGTGTGTTTCTCAGGGTTTGTGTGTTGATGTCTGAATGTGGAAAAAAATACTGTACAAAGCTGAAACAGAATGATGACACATTGTTTAAGAGGTCCATGTGTAAGTGTACATTGATGTTGCACATAAACATGAAAGTGTGTGTATAGGAGGACATTTTACAAACTTTATCTTCACACTAGTGTAACTTCAGATTATTGCACCTGCTCTTAACCGACTCTTATATCATCAGACGGACATTTGACAGATAACCTACAGAAGTGGAACGCTGTGCTAAAATTTTGCACTCTTAAATGAAGAGATTCTGTGGATTGCTGGAATGTTTTTATTTGAGTGATCTGGAGAGAACGTTACTATCATTCAGGTTCATAAACACCTTTTTTTATTTGGACCTCCATCATGTTTACTTCAACTCTTTGTTATAAGTAAACGTTTATGACCTAAATTGTGTGTTTGAGTGTTTTGTTAAAGTTAAAGTGATGAAAACCTGCGAACAGAACTCAAAGAAGCTGGAATTTGATTAATATACAAATTTGATTGACACAACTGCATTATAAACATCTTCACAAACTTAGACGTATCGATAGTTTTTTTATATTAATGCAATTTCGTTCGAGAAACCCTACAGTGTTATAGGATCTCAACTGTAAGTCGCGTTGGATAAAAGCGTCTGCTGAATGAAAAAATGTAATGTAGGAGAGACATAAAACAAGTGAATATTTAAAAAATCAATTTTTTGTGTATTCAAGTATCAATCAAACTGCAGTTGGGTTGTTTTGATTGAGTAATAATAACTAAAAAAACAAACACAGTTAACTAACACAATAAAACATGATAACATAACAAAAACGGAGTTATCTGTTTTTGCAAATAAACTCTTCATTAATATATTGATGTAAGTGTGTGCAATGTTAGGTCTGTCACTCATAAAATATTGGGTTTAAGGGTAATGTTTTGCCTCGAGACACACAGACAGCATGTGCTCAGCTGTGTTGCGACAATGAGACTGACTGTGTTTCAGTGTCTAGTACAGATCAGCGTAGAGTTGTGCTTCTGACATCATCGTCCAAATGTGTGCTTCCATTGTTAGCCTTTGTTCCAAACTTCCAGAGCCACACAATTACAATCAAATCAAACACACCTGGAAACAAATAGATCAGAAGGACAATATTTGGAATACTTAATGTAATTAAGTACATGTGTACACGCACACACAAACATAGTTTATCCGGCCCTGTTCCAAGCCCCTGGTCCACTGTTCAGAACAGCAGGGTCGATCACAAGCCATTTCCTTTCTGCCCACTTATAGCACAACAATGGCACGTCAGCCAGAGTTCCGTCTCACGGGGCAAACGCACATTAAAATGAGCAGGTGAAGGTGTCCTGGGTGCAAAATAATCAATGTGTTGAAGATCAATCATATTTATGACAAATTCCGAAGATGACATATCAGGGTGGATAATAGGAGCCCATTTCTTTATCCTTTAAAACGCGGATCCCTGTAGTGACCATAGACTGTAAAGCGTAGTGACACACGGAACTGAGCTTCTGTCGCCCCTACCGACATAAATACAGAACTGCAGCCAACGTCCCTTTAAAGAAAGTCTCCGCGCTCTTGCCATATATGGACTGGTTCCGGGCAGTACTATCTACTGTAAAGGGAGAACTGCGATATCTCAAAAATCGATCACTAGGGTTACAATGAAATGACATATTTTCGACCAACAATTAGGTCTGACATATACTGCGCCACACATGTGGTTTCTTAAGCTTAAATTGCGCTAAATCCCTATGTTTTCCAAGTTGCTACTGCGCATGCACCAGATCTAGTCTTTGCGGTTGCACGCGCTGTGACACCTCAAAAGGCTTTATGTCTAAAAATAACCGTATTATCACTATAATATGCGCATGATCTTGTCATAAAGCGCGTTTGAAAATATCATTTGAGTTGCGGAATTCGACGTTAGATACTGTCGTGAATGCAAATGCAACAGGTGGGCGTTTAGACAGCTTTAAACAAACATGACAGCATAACAAAAAATTTAAATGTTTGTTACAAATATATTTGCACATTACAATAGAAACAGCGTTACATATCCGTCATAATAACGCAATTGCCAAACTACCCATCTGACATGACGTCAAAGTTAATGTCTGTTTTCAATTCGCAGTGTTTTACCTCACGCATGTTTCGATAGAATAATTTAAAGTTAGTGTGTAGTTTAACGGCAGGTTTACAATGTATGTAATATATAGTTGTTATTCTCACCTTCTTATCTTGTGGAAACAGAATAAATCCAGACGAAAGGAGGGGCCAAATTATTTATACAACAGAAATACGGCAACCTGCTGGGCCATAATAAATGCGTTGATCGTCGTTGCCCGTCCACACAGTCACATTTACATACATGGAAACATACATTTGATATCCAATTTTGAATTAAAGAAGCTTTATTTGGTTTATCTAAGTATTCAAGAGAAACTCATATGAATCCAATAAATAACCAACTGTTTAACAATTATATTTCACAAATGGAATAATAAAGGCATAGTGAATGCCTTTATTTTTGGGTTGGTCAAGGTTCTCCTGCCTTATACATTTCTCACAGTGTGGTTAACAAGCAAAGATGAATACATTGAATACAAAATGCCAGTTTACTGTTCAACAGTACATAACAGAACAACCCACTGAACTGACAGCATCTTTTCCATCATCAAAGCATCAAGTTGTAGGATCTTAATCAAGAGCAGTATTAAACTATGGGTCAAATTCCTGGACGCTGAACATTTTGGCATAAACATACATGAATATTCCTGAATATTAACGTTGGACATATTTTTTCCTGCTGTAGTTTGCATGTGTGGACTGGATTAAATGATGTTAACTGGCACAGCCGTGGTGTTCCCTTCTCATGCTGATGCTGATATACCCCTCAGCAGCTCCATTTGCCTCCTCTTGTCTTTTGCCCTGTTGATGGTCATTTTGAACAGCCGGCAGTACATCTCCATGGCAGCAGGAGTGTCATCATTGCCTGGCACCGGGTATGTGATTAGGCTGGGGTTACAGTTGGAGTCCACCACCCCAATTGTGGGTATATTCATTTTAGCTGCGTCCCGGATTCCCACGTGTGGCTGGAAAACATTATTGAGGGTTGAAAGGAATATAATGAGGTCCGGTAGCCGGACGCCGGGGCTGTACTGTACAGGGGCGTTGGTGAGCAGTCCACCCTGCCAGTAACGCGTGTGAGCGTACTCGCCGCACTCTCGGGCTGTCGTCTCGACAAGGTGGCTGTACTGGCGTCTGCGGCAGATGAACAGAATAACGCCACTCCGGTACGCCACGTGAGCAGTGAAGTTTAATGCCCTCTGGAGGTGCTCCGCCGTCTGATCGAGATCCAGGATGTCAACGTCCAGGCGAGAACCAAACAGATAGGGTTCCATTAGCCTAAAACGAGAGGGGAGACAGGATGACATTTCCTGTTTATGTAAGTTATCAACAAATCACATTATGATACATACAGCGTATTATGATATTTCTAGATAGCAGCAGATAATTTTTATGTTAACGTCCCACCTGTGTCTGCAGCCTTTCTTGTGGCCGAGATGCACACGGGCATCAAACAGGTCCTTTATGGTGAAGAGCTCAGACAAGCGGAAAAAGTCTGGCTGAGTGAGGGGGAAGTTTAAGATCTTCTCTTTCACACCTGCACATGTATGACAAGCACAAACAAAACTTCACGTTAGGTTTGCATGCATCCATTCAAGTCCACCTGTCCTGGAGCCCGGGAAAGTCAGGTGTTTCCAAACCAGCTTTAAATTAATGCCATCAGCTTACAATGTAAATGCCACTGGGTAGGAAAATCTCAAAATGATATTTGAGGAAAAAGAAACCTTGAGAGAAACCAGACTCAACTGAGCCCATAGTCCTCTGGCAAATCAGGCACATTATACCATTACATGCACAAATGTAATACACAATATACACATAATAGTGGTAAACATATAGCACGACTGTCTCACCGGTATCATCGATCGGTGCTGACGGTTTGGCCGCAGCAGCTGCGGTACCGAGTGTGTGTCGATGACCTGCCAACACAGCGCCCACCAACCGGGGACCCCACAGAGCCTGTGACACTAAACACAGAAAGTAAAATCATAATGCTTAAAAATGTCACTGTCGACAAATGATTATCACCTTCAATTAAGTTACGTAAAAATTTAAATTTGCATCGTTTGTCATACGTCAAGTCATTACAAATCGTACGCAAGCGTTTGTCTTAAGATACAATTAACAACGCAATGAAAGTACATCAACATTTAAAAATTGTTTTATTTCACCTCTAGTCAGGATACCAGCAGCCATGCTTTCTCTTTGAGCTCCGCCCCGATCTACGCAAAGCGCCAAGGATTCTGGGAAATGATGTTCAATGGCCCGACGAAGCGCCTTCGTCACACAACTACACGAACTACAACTACCATAAGTGCTAGCCGAATAAAAACTTTATTCAAACAACCGCGAACAAATTGCTCAAATCATGAGAAACACACGCAGAACCTCAAATAATACAATAAGAACTAAGTCGTTGTTAGGGTGTTGTTATTTTATCGTAATTAAAATAATTTCTTTACATCAATCAATTACAATATTCTACGGAACATGAGAACTTCTGTTTTAGCTTCAGTTTATCTGTAAAACAAAACAAACAAACAAACACACAAATAAACATTCTGTGTAAAATCATACAATTGATATAACTCCTAATACTATAACCCTAAACTGGTGTCAAGACGACCCTGATTAGGTATTCCTGTATTTTACATTTACGCATTTGGCAGATCCTTTTATCCAAAGCGACTTACATTGCATTATCCTGTACATTTCTGCATAGGTATGTGAGATCCCCTGGGATCGAACCCACAACCTTTTGTTGTTAACACAATGCCTTTCCCACTGAGCTACAGGAAAGCTTTAACAGTTTATCAAGGTTATCAGTGCAAAGATCATGGGTTTGATTCCCAGGACATATGTTGAAATATTTTGCTGCCACATCATAGGACACATGTTGGCTACAGTTTATTTGTCAACTAGGTACCCATAAAAGTAAGTAAGACCAGCTGCCAGTTGTCCACTCATTTTGTAGGTGAATATCATAGTTATGTTGGTCCACCAGCTACACCAGAAGGCCACTTACAGAACAGACCAGCTTGAACGTGTATAAGAATTCAAGCTGGTATGAGATGTAAATTAAAGTAGGGACCTCAATTACCTGTGTGCAAAGAGATGGGTATTTACCTTGGCACACTGACCACAAACTGCAACCTCCGCTTGACTGTTGTACTGTACTACACACACACATTCAACTAAATTAGTCAGGGGACCGCATATACTTTGTATTCATATTAGGCGAACAAAGTCTTTCTATGTACCTGTAACTGCTTTTGAACCTGAAGGCGTCTGCTTTTGAATCTTAGGCTCCTCTCCTCTGTATCAAGCGCAATGTATGGACTCAGTAAAATCCCGGGATCTATAGAGGTGGATAAATACCTGGTACAATCACAAGAAAAACAGCATTACGCATGCTCAAATAAACATCCAACCATTCCACACAGTGAAGAGGTAGTTTTTTTATATTAGGACAAAACTGCTATTTTCGTTATATCTTAAAATCGAATCAGTACTATCAGCAGCAAAAAAATTAACTTAAAAAAATTATGTTAAAAATGGCACGTTTTTTACTTAAAAGTAATTCTTAAGAATTATATGCACATTTTTTTTAAATAAAGTTGTATATAATCCACATCTCTTTGTTTGTTAACCTTGACAGGTTGGTATTTTAGTCTAAAAGGGAACTAGTTACAGCTGAAGGAAAATATCCAACAGCGCTGAGATCTGCCATCTGTTTTGGTTTCTGATACATCGGTTACAGAGAGCGAGGAGATAAACATTTATAAAAATTGCATTTTGCGCACTTGAACACAACAATGTAAGGCTCATTCAATCTGGTGTCTCAAAGTCGATTTTTATTATACATTTTATGGAACACAGTTGAGCATCTATTCTCTGTTCAGAGCAGGGGACAAAAACTATTTTCCTTGTTTTTCTTTTGCAAAATATTTATGAAAACTGGCAATGTCCAGCATAGTCAGCATGTGTTTTTAACTTTCTTCTCTTCTATAAACAAAAATAAATAACATTCTTCTCACATAGGAAAACACTTAACATACAAGCAACAAAAACAGGAACTAGAAATCAGGTGCAGAAAGAGAGAGAGAGGGAGAGAGACAATGACCTATGACTAATTATGTATGCAAATAAGTCCACAGAGAGAAAAGTTTTAAGAGTCCAGGGGTAAAAAATAACCTGGTTATGACAGAAAACATACAAGATTATAAACATGTTTATGAATACCCCTACCCACAAAAAAATGCAAAAACATTAGCAAAAATGCTTGGTGAGGATATTGGATCATTGAGGGTAAGTTAGTGCTTGTAGGGTAATAGAAACATAAGTGACCATAAAAACCATTGCTAATGTCTTTTTTTTTTGTAAAAAAGTCAAACCAAGTAAATGGCTGTTGTCAAACGTTTTATATACACTAAAGTAAACAAAGTGAACCCCATTCATGAAACAGGCAGAACAAACTTCTGTTACACAAGAATAACTTTATAACATTTTACACCTGAAAAATGTTCTGCTAAAATTTCATGAATGAGGTCCTTGAGATTATATTCACTAAAGAGTTTTCTCTCCTTTTGAATCATTCAGCACCAATTTATTTGCCCTCTCAGAGGTCAGGGGTCGCAATGCAGTCCCTGTCTTGACAGAATGAAAACATTGCAAAAATCTGACAAGTACGGATCGTAAACCATCACAAAAAAAGTCACCACTCTCAGTTCCTGAAAACAAACATATGTTGCACACAAAAAACATTTTCAATCTCTTGGCCTTTACATTCTGCAGTCCTTCACGCCATTTAGTCTTGTAAGAAATATGATTTGCATGTTTTTGTTATTTGCAAACACAATAACCGATTTAGGTGATTAGACCTGGGAGGCTTTACATGTAAACTCACAAACCTTCGGCTTCTCATTGTCATTACTTTTTGTATTCTAGAATAAGACAATATAAAAAAACGATGCGTTTCAAAACCCGTGAATCAAAGTTTGTACGTTTCATTCAGAAAAAAATTGCAGCTGCTGTAGAGAAAATACAACAGAAGAACAACAGAAACAACAAAAGTTTAATCTCTCTTTATGACATTGTGTTCGCTTTTAAATATATTTATAAATGTACAAACATACAAAATAAGGATGTGGTACACTCAAAGAGTCCTATATGTTACGATCCCTTAGAATCTACATACTGAACGAAAAGACTGAAATGCTGGAGAGGAAATGCAAATATATTTTAGTCTGTCAACTAAATCTGACGGAAAATTTTGGATATATGGATGAGAATCAACCTGCGGATCACAGATCACTCAATAACCTTTCTGATACAAGACAATTCATGAAGTGTTTTGTATTTAAATGAGAACATTCTAGGTTTTTGGCTCCTTCACCTGATATGTGTGTATGTTTGGACACAAGTATGTACTCACTGACTGGGCTGATGCTGTCTTCCTGCCTTCCTCTTTTGATCTTCCCTGTCCTCATCTGCCTCTACGTCTGTCTCATCTAAACATTTCTCTTCCTCGTCTTCCTTCATTCGTCCCTCCTGCTCTTTGTCTTCCTGCTTTTCACCTCCCCCCCTCTGTTCTTCTCCTAAACTCACTCTGTACTCACTCGGTTCGCTTTGTCTGACCTGCAGGTTGTTTGTCTTTTGAGCTGAGAATGATGGGAAGGCTGTCTGGTCCGGTTGCAGCACAAGTGACGCCTGGTCTTTTTTGTCCCTGTTCATGTGTTCATGTAGATAAATCTCCTCTGTCCTGCTGCGTGGGGTTGTGGAGGACAAGAAGTCACTTGTGGTGATCGCAGGGTTCTCTGTGGAGGGCGTGCTTTCGGGAGGGTCTGTTTTGGAGAACGGTGAAGGACACACAGACCTGATGACCTCGCTCAAAGGTATCCTCGGGGCTGGTCTGCTTTGATGGCTGGTTAGACGTTCATTACAGTCGGCTGAAGGACATTCAGTGAGCTCATTCAGTCTGCCGTCACCAGACGCCATCAGGAACAAGTTCTGGTGTTGATCAGATGTTTGAGGCGTTTCTGAAGGTGATGTGAAAGAGCTGAATTTCAAGCTTATATGACTGACAGGAGTGCTTTTACTGGACAAGCCATTCTTTTGGTCTCTCGTTGTCGAGATCTCCAAATTTTCATTTTCAGTTTTCCAAAAACGCTTAATGGAAGAGGTGCCCGGTGTGAGGACTGGTCCCTTATCCGCTTCCGCAGGAGAGTCTGTTTGTCTGTTAACAAATAAAGATACACCAGCACATTTCATTTCCGCTTGTCTTTCATTATTTTGAAGCCCAGCAGGAGGTTCGATGGGAATTTGTTGACACTCTAGTTTAACATCTGCTGACGTTGCCAAATCTTCGTCATTTCCCCCCTCCTGTGTGACGCTTTTAAGTACAGGTGTGGCCACTTTGGCTCTCTCGGCCAGAAACCTCCTGATCTCCTGTTCAATGCTGTCATCGCTGTCAACACAACTGTCCTCATCGCTTGCTTGTTGAATAGAGGAGGGTAAGCCACATTCTTGATGATGTTCCTTCACACCTCCATCGTTTCCAAGACTTGTAGGCTGTTTGCAGTTTTGGCCCTCTGATTTGCTCTTACCAGCTTTGCTACGAGGAATCTTTTTGTTTTTAGCATGCAATGTAGATTTGAAAGTCTTGACATGAGGGGCGTTCTTCTGCTCTGTGGTCAGTTTAGGCTTTTTCAGAGTATCTGTTGTTAATGCTTCTGAAGGTCCTTTTCTTGCCCTCGTGTCCCTTACCTTCTTTTTAACCTTTTTCTTCGTTTTAAGCAAATCTTTAATCGCAGCATCAAGATCCTCGTCGCTGTCAAACGAGCTGCTTTTATCGCTGCTGTCATTTCTCTCCGAGCCAATCACAGTCCTTGAACCTTTGTCTTGGGGTACGGAAGCGCCTGACACCTTACGAGCGGGAGAGTTTTGTTTTGGTTTGTTGTTTTTCACAGTGAGAGGAGCAGAAATCCCGGCGGATGCAATCTGAGATCTGGTTGATTCGCTACGGACTGAAGTTTTCCCTGATGGCATCTCTTTATTAACGTCACACGCGATGCCTCCATCTGCTGAAGGTTTGCTTTGTTCTTTAAATTTGCGTTTTCTTGATAAAGACAACCTCACATTACTCGACTGGATTTCCTTCGCCTTTTTCTTCGGCTCTTTGCCTGCTGTTGGATCTGGAGAAGGCTCTTTATTCATCTGCGCTTTGAGCTCCAGAAATTTCCTGATTTCCTGTTCGATTCCGTCCTCGCTGTCGACGGAGCTGTCGTTGCTTTTGTCGTCAGTTGCGGGAAACGTCTGCTGCGTGGTTCTGTTAAAGTTGGACTCGAAGACCTCA
This sequence comes from Triplophysa dalaica, assembly GCF_015846415.1. Taxonomy (NCBI): domain Eukaryota; kingdom Metazoa; phylum Chordata; class Actinopteri; order Cypriniformes; family Nemacheilidae; genus Triplophysa; species Triplophysa dalaica. The sequence continues at coordinate 2,820,366 of NC_079560.1, forward strand.
GGCATGACCGTCTTGGAGATGTCCAGAATGGCTTCTGCACACATCAGGTCAGCCGTGTCCACATTTAAACCGGAGTGGATCTGATGCTCTGCGTCTGTGGTACGTGGACTGGAGGGCGGCGCTGTGAGTGCCTTCACTTTTGAGCCTCGAGATGAACATTTGTTTAGAAATTGACTTATGGTCAGTGGAGCAGGGCGTTCAGACTTTTTGGTGGTCAGTTTCTTAGTGTTGTTCTTCTTGGACAGCGTTTTGAGTGGTTGAGCAACACTCTGTACAGGCACGGGTTGGGTAGGTTTGAGAGGACTATTCTTATCCTCGCATTTTTCTGCCTGGAAGCGACGTATGGCTTCTTCAATCCCTTCATCGCTGCTGGTATCTGAGTCTTCAGTTCGCTGTGGTTTTATCGTGGCGTCTTTTTTACATTCTAGGTTGACTTTTTTCTCCTGCTTGAACCTCGTAATCTCCTCTTCGATTCCGTCATCGCTGCTTGAGTCGAGCAATTCCTCTTTAATGACGAGACGTGGTGGAGATCTGTCCATCTCAGAAGACGAAGATGACCCTTTTTTACATCTGGACAGAGGAGGGCTTTTGACCGGCAAACTTTTACTCACCTCTACTTTCTTAAAGGGGTTTTCTTTGCTTAGACTTTTCTTCTTGACTTTCTCCTTCAAGGGCTGTGTTGAGGTGGCTTTCTGAATGTGATTGCTAGCCGGTTAACACTTTACCACTGCCGGAATGTGCGAGTTGTTTAGCGGCGTCTGGCGCGCTCGGTTCCCTCCGTTGAAGTTTGGCCGCTGGGGAGGAACCCATCACCGGATCCCCTTTGCGCTTGTGGTCCACTTTCTCCTTTAAATACTCCTGAATGGCCTCCTCGATGCCCCTGTCCACAGAATCGTCGCTGTCCGAATCTTCTCCAGTATCAGACCCAGCGGCTTGTCTCCTAGCATCCGTTCGACAGGACCTCTCCGACGTGTCCGCGAGTCGCGCTTGACCCTTGTAGCCGGTCTCGTGGCTGGAGTGAGCGTCCTGCCCGTTGTCGGTCATGTCCGAAGACTGGGTGCTGTGGAGGCTCTCTATGATCATCTGGATCTTCTGTGGGATGGGGGTGCCGTTAACAGAGGCGAGGTCGCTGTCGGAGGCACTGTCATTGAAAAAGAGAGGCAGGATGCAGCTTTTACTGGACCTCCATTCTGAGTGAATAGCCACCGCCGGAGGAATTGTCTTCAGGAACATTCTAGAAGGTCGGAATGGAAGGGATGTAGGTGCATGGAGAAGCTCCACTTGTGTTCACATTCTGGAAATGAAGAAAACAGAATTGGTCATTAATATTTAAAAGTCTTGTGTAGTCACAAATTTTCTTTCCAGATAGTTCACTATATAAGCACACACACTAAAATGAGTCACAGGTTTGTTCTGTTCTAAAGAAAGCAAAATAATGTTAAGGTCGCAGGGTCTTCTAAACTTAACTAACCCATGTGTATAACACTATCTGAGCATGTAATAATATGTATATTAAAATATCTAATTAGCCATTACTTGTATATGCCAACATGCTATTTGCAATTATTTTTATGTTCTTATATTAAATCAGCAAGGGATGAAAGAGAGAAAACATCTTTATGGATCATTTTGATTTCAGTCAAAATTTTATATGTTCATATTTTCTCCATCAGACAATTTTCCAGACATCAGACAAATATAAGTCTACGTTTTCTATTTTAGAACAGGGGGATAAAAATGTGTTATGGATGTGTTGTGATATATGCTTTAGATTGTGATAATCAATAATGTTGATAACTGAAGTTTGCAAATATATTACATATGACCAGAACACCATAAAATTTGCAATATACATAAAATCATGTGCATTGCAATGCAACAAAACAATATTTTGGTCAAACTTTATTTTAAGGTCCAATTCTCGCTACTAATAAACCATTAACTATGACTTTTGCCTAAGTGACCTACTAATTTGTTGCTTAATAGTTAGTGAGGTAGTTTAGGTATTAGGTAGGATTAGGGAAGTAGAATATGGTCATGTTGAATATGTGCTTTATAAGTACTAATAGACAGCCAATATGCTAAAAATGGGCATCTAATAAGCAACTAGTTAATAGTGAGAATTTGTCCCTATACTAAAGCGTTACCAATATTTTTAATATACAGTTTGGCGCAGAACTTCCCTTACATTACTTGACTATTTTAATGTCATGCTTTAACAAAAGGCTACATGGGGCCTAAACATGATAATATTACTACATTTAATACTAATACTGCCTTTTTGTACAATAAACAATATTGTAAATGTTGGGTTGTCAATGTCCTGAAGATAAGCCTGAGACCCCCTCAACCCAGGACAAGGGCCCAAAACTCCAGATGTATAGTAAACTGTAATAGCACATGACAAATATTACAAAGAACGTCACATAAAAGACCTTACATGATCGAATCACTTGATCTAAACTTGTCACCAGACATAAAAGTCCTGTCATACAATTCAAGGTTTATTGTTGAATATATTGAAAATTGAATCATTAAGTACATATTTTAAGTCATACTTTACAGAGCAAGAACAAGTGTTAGAATGACGTGCACTACGATGCTTCAAACCCGCCAATATCTGTTTGTTATGAATAAATAAATATGGCCACCGACATTAGCCTACTGATGATGCAGGTTCCCGGTCAGTTGCAATAATTGCAGTTATCGTAAAATACAATTAACGTGACACTTATTTGTAAGAATGCCAACGTGCAAGTTTAGTTGCATTGCATTAAATGTAATGTTGCATTTCTACGCATCGACGCTCGCGCAAGTAGCCGAGGCCCCTTCAACATCTTCACTCGCTCGCATCTCCTCAGACAATAAACTCTCGTGAAATGTTACAAAATAACTCCGACCTGACAAACAAACTTCCGCCGAGCGACGAACTGTATCTTTTACAATTCGGTGTGAGAAACGCGCGACGTTTTCGTGGGTGTGGAGCCTGCGTCGGAGCTCCGACTTCAGCCGCGCACCGCGCTGTCCCTGCGCTCGGCTCGCGGCTCTGCCAGCACTCGCGGCCGGGGAGCGGAGCTAAGAGACACCGTAGAGGAACCGGCGCCTTCCGCCCGCCGGCCGGCCAACCGGTCACGGTCCCTTCTCTCATGCTTACAGCGATTTACAGAAACACTGTTTGGGAAGTTTGGATGGCTGGCTGGTAAAGTGGCAACACTGAGAAACGAATCTCCTTAAATGTGTTGAAGAATCGGCTGTTTGAAGACGCAAAGTTCAACGCGACACGGATGCGACGGCGCGCTCCCGGGCCCTCAACACTTCTCGCCGGTTCATTTCGCAAATGCCTCTTTGTGTGGCGTCTGACTACAGATAAACATCACAGAAGTAAAGTCCCGCAGCGTGCACACGAGAGATGATGTGATAAAGCTCACCTCACGACTGGATGAAGACTTGGTAAGTTTATCCTCCGGTGTGTTACACATCCACCTTTTGAAATTCTTCAATTTTTGGAGTGTCCACATACGGGGACGGGCGCGCAATAGAAGCGTCTCGTGCACCCACTTTGCCTTCCGAGTTACCTTCGGAAATCATTTAAAGACACAGTACGGAGATACAGAAAGAAGAGATGTAACGTTTATTTAGCGATCCAGGTTAAATATGTTCACTTTCTATATGTTCGGTAGTTACGTGTGTACTATCATGTGATGGATTATGTCATTTACATAACTTATGTGGACAATACAACACGTTTAATATGATCTTAAAATCCTCGTCTGGAGGTGTAGCTATGCCTGAATACTGTTAATTAGTTTTGATAGGAATAATAGAATTGTGCTAATCAAAAGAAGCAAATAAGTGGCGAGAAAAGAATAGTGAATAACACATAAAAACAAAGAATGAGTAAGTGAACCTAAACTTTTAAATGGTAAGGCTACCTTTTTGATTGGTCGATACACACTCAAGGTGCCAAAGTTGAACATTACTTGATTTTGATTTTAAAAATAGAAAAATGTTGTCATTATTTACCCTCATTCAAATCCTGTATTTGACTCCCACTTCAGAGGAATACAAAATAAGATATTTTGAGAAATGTCAGTCTTGGTGGTTTTGTGTTCTTACAATGGAGGTCAAAGGGGTGCTGTGCTGTTTGGTTGCAGGTGTTGTTGAAAATATTTTCTATACCCATCTATACTATCTTATATGTGTAAACTTTGGTTTGAAATGACACGAGGGTGAATAAATATTCACTTTTAAGTTTCATTTTTTTTTATAATGCTCCAGGGACATCTCTCATAACTCTATATTGATTTTGAGTCTACCTTTGTTTTTTTGTTATTACATGTTTGTTTAGATTGTCTCCAATAAACCAATCCAATTATTTATAATTCACATGTTTCAGTTCCTTTGTAAAGCTGTCCGTTAAGTATATAAAAAATACTAAAATTGTTCAGTCTTGTGAAGACTAGAAGACCAGTAGAATATATGGTAGAAGAGACCGAATGGAGAATTGTTTTACTATTATGGTAATGATGAGGTTTAAAGTATTTTTGTTGTACTGTGTCTGTGTGGCAGTCTGTGGACGCACGATGGCGCTGTATACTAATGTAAGAATCAAGTCAGACTGGCTGAATACACTTTTTCTTTTTGTTGGTTTCTGAATGTTGTGCTGTGACAAGAAATCAAGAAAATGTGTGTGTGCATCACTATAACATGGGGAATGTCTATATAAGTGTGTTTAATTGTAAAGACGTGATTTTGTATGCACGTGCTGGAAGACATTTAGAGACAGAAAGGGTGTCATGATACAGAATCTGTGATTAAATTGTATTTAATTGGATCTAAAGTGGTGCTGCTTGATTTTCTCCCAAATCACTGAGATCAGACTGAATTTATTAAGCAAGCTCACATTGTTAATAGAAAATTCTGTTTTATGTGCATGTTCTGCATGTGTAAAGCGTATAAAGTTCAAAGTAGCGACTTTACTGCCTCTGCATCTCACAAACCCACATGCATCAGGTGCATTCTGTGATGCATGCATATTTATTTGAGTTGACCAAAGTGCATAAGAATAGTTGGTAGTGGTAAAATATCATTAAAATACCACATATACTAACAGACTGTAACAATTATTGCATATACAAATGATTATCAATAAAATGTACAGAACCTTATTAATACAAAAAAAATGAATTTAATGAGAAAAACACATTGTGTTAACTTTGTTCATAACTTTGACTGACTGGGGTTGTTTGGCACAGGGTTCTTTAACAGAATGCGGTCACATTCATAGATCTGTAAAAGTAATGGCTGATTTATTGTCCATTTGATCCATTAAATACATTTGAAGGTAACTTTTCAGTTTGCTTAAAATAACATCTAATCCATATAATGTCTTGTGTATCACAATGTAACAACGTGTCAGAAACTAACAGGTGTTGGTGGGGTTAATATTCACCCTGGAAAGTGCGCTTTCATTTACAAAGAACGAACTACGAGAACCGTGCCAACTAATCCACTGCAGTCACTGAATGTCAGTCAGCCGAGTGACTGAGAAGAAATGAGAGAGCCATTCTGATGAAAGATGGCACAGCATAAAGAAGTGATGAGCATTTAAATGAACAAGTTAGTATTCAGAGTGATGTGTTACGAGAGATTCGGGAAATTACACAGGAGCTGAACTTCACGCATTACTAATGATTTACTGATAATAATAATAAAAGACAGAGAGAGAGGAAGGTTTAACAAATTCAAATGAACTATAAAGCCCTAAACAAACACTGCCGGGGTTTTAGCAACTGCCCATTTCCGCTCATGAAGTATGACCTTCTGTTTTGTACCGGCAGCAGATTCATCTTGCTGATTATTGTCTTTAGATTATGGATGTTTTTTCGAGTGATTTATTGCAGGCAGGACGTCCCTGCAAACCCCTTTACAAGGGCACCTTAAACTCAGCAGAGGGTTTGTTAATATGCCTGTTGAATAAATTAATCTTTGCGTGTGTTTGACCCTGGACACACATCGACAACTTGCAGAGAAGTTTTCTTTTGTGTCCCCCAAAGTTGGTTTCATGCACACTTCACACACACACACACACACACACACACACACACACGCGCACACACACACACACGCACACACACACACACGCACACACACACACACACACACACACACACACACACACATACACACACACACACACACACACACACTTTTACTCAGTTCCCAGTTCCACACTTTTGTTAAGGCCCCCAAGAAACTGGGAAATAAATCAATGGGACTTCGCTCTGTCAAACCACAAGAATACAACACAAACCTCACAAACACTGCAGGGATTTACGGGAAGGACATCTTTGACACGGGTGGTCAGTAGGCACAAAAGTCTTGCTGAGACGCAGTTGGATGGTGGTTAGAAAGCATGTCTGTGTGACAGAGCTCAGATCAAAACACTGTAAGGTTTGGCACTGGCTTCTCGGATATTGTGTCCCTTCACAACCTGTGTGTAAGATTACACCATTGTTCTTGTTAGTATGCTTCCCCAGAAGTAAAATTGTTAGTATGCATCCCAAATATTTTAATGGATTTAATGGTTATAATGGGAATTGTATTGTTTTAATGGATCTACAAGGTCTCTGTGGGCCTCTACTGGTAATGTATTGAGCTCTAGGGTGGGATATTTTCTGGTAAATGAGAACCAATTAAACACTAATGGAATAAAACCCAAAACACACTACATAAAGACATTTTGTAATGATTTTCCATTTCCATTCAGATTCGAATTGGGTAGTCCAAAACTTCCCTGCAGTACACAATATTTAACTTTTAATTTTTAGATCAAATATAGTATTTAAATGGTTTGTTTTTTATTCAAACATGTTAAATTGGATTGTTTATGGTTAGGTTTCAACACATCATCGGTCCCCACAGTTTTACACCCAAAGTTCTCAAATGTTATGCAAATGTTTGATGAGTCACTTTGACCGAACCATAAAAGGGCTCATATGACACAGTTAAAACAAGGTTAATAAACGCTGTATTATCCACATACTGTGCACGTTTGTATCTCCTCTTTGCACCGTCTCTCTGACACGCGCAGATTTTTTACAAAGCTCATCGGTTTTAAAAATCAAAGTGTGCTATGATTGGCCAGTTAACCAGTGTGTAGTGATTGGTCGAATAGTTCAAGAGTGTGACGGAAATGTTAGGCCTCTTACAATATTTGGAGCTTCAGGTTGCAACGCAATTTTACTGACAGGTACACCCACCTTACTTGCGTATACATTTGGGAGGTCTTAGTCAAATCATATCACAACCTGATTTGTGGGGGTGTGGTTACACGAGACGTTTCAAACAGGTCTGGATGAGCATTTGCTTTTGGATAGATTGCATCTTTTGTTCCGACACTTTAATTTTTGCAATTATAACACACCAAAGACACAGAAAAACACGAATTTGCGCCATATGACCCCTATAAATCATTTGCTTTTATGTATGTGTTGCCAACAGGGGACACTGTTCTACTGTCTTTGTCCTCCATAGTGCTGGAGACACGATCATTTACATTTTAACTACACCTTACCCCCTGCAAGATAGAACAAGCCTCTTTGGTTTCGCCTATGATGTGATTATATTTCCTATTAAATTCAACATTCCATATATAAAATCCCACATTATGGGGAATGGGTGTAACGTTTTATGTTCTCTTGCAAAAACTGTCCCCGCTCCCAAAGGAAATAGAATTGAATCAGTAAAAAAGCAGCACAGAGAATAAGGTGGATGTTCCTGTGTTAATGATCGTTTATTGATGGGTTTGTTTGATCCATACTTTGCTAATCTGGGAGTCGTAAATTTGAGGTCAATTTAACTCCCCAAGGAATGAAAATTGGAGGCAGGGATACGTTGCACCTGTGTGACTAGGTCCCAATGGGACAGTACACATCATAAACAGATGGTGTGTGTGTGAGGTCGTTTTCAGGGTAACTCACCTGGCGAGTGTGAGAAAGTTATTTTAGTATAAAGTAACAGGTTTACTCACACGCATCTTTTTTTGTTATTCTTTCTAACTTCAAACAAAAAAGAAATTTCTCTTGTCATGTACTGACCCTTGTGTCATTATTCACCGACAGCCGTCCTCTCCAGCGAGCTGTTGTTGCTTCGGGTTGATAATGAAGTCAGTGAGTTGAACTTTAAATCCGGATCTGTGTGATTTATGAATCATAATTTAGAACTGGATCAATCCAATGCCACCAGTTACATTTTTCTCCTATTAAACAAATAATGCATTAAGATTGTTACACAACGCTGTCGTGTGGCTTAAACATGACATTCAATTTGCATGAACCATATGGGTCCTTTTTACAATACCTTATAGAGCTTATGCATCCATTCCTGCATGTTAAACAACATCTGTCAAGCTGGTTTTCTTTTACCAGAATTTCTTATTTGTTTAGTTCTACAGAGGAAAGTCAAAGGGTTTGGAAAGACACGAGGGCGAGTAAATGATGAGAGGATTTTCATTTATGGGGCGAATTATTTCTGTAATATTCCTTGTTTTTGAGAGCAGATGTCAGTAATGAATATTTGATGCTGCTTGTGTCGGAATATGCCATTATTGTGCCATTAAGGCCGTGTTTGTGTGTGCTTGAAATTGCTGTATACAGTATGATTAATGTTGTAACACTAAAAGCAGCACTTAGCAAGAATACACAACAATCTAAATCACCACGTATGAGAACATCTGTGTTTGTGTGTGCTTGTTTACACGCTTCAATGAAAACGCTTTAGTGTCATGTGTGGCAAAACTGCCTTAGTCTTAACCTTAAATCACTGACACATTAAAGAGACTTAATTGAATATATTTTAATTTTCCTGGTAAAGATTTTGCCTATTAGAGATTATAGAGAGAGCTAGGACCAAAACATGTTAACAACCCCCTAGTAAATACTCACACTCCCCTAACACCGTGATGAATTTTGAACCAGTCGCGTGTCCTCAGAAACCACTGTTGTGAGATTAACGCTGTCCATTTAACTTAAGTGTGATGTTGATTCACACCTCTCCATAGACTTCACCCTTCACAAAGGATTAGGAACAAAACCCACTTTCTTTCCCAAAGTAGATTTTCAGCTTCTCAAAAAGTCCACGGGAGGGTTTACTCCCCATTCTGTGAATGATTTAAAACCAGGTTCTCAGAATTCAGGAAAAATAAGTTTTTTTACCAGAAGAAGAGGCGTGGGAGATCAAGCCAACGCGGCATTTGAATCCGTTACTCCCAGAAAAAATGTAAGGCGAGTCAATTGATGGAGAAGTAAAATTGGGGCGTTTCGTACCAGAATCCAAATGGGACCTCTGTAGCAACATTTATCACGAAAATGACTTAAGTCAAATGATTTTTTACGTTGCCTTACAGAATAATTGTGGTGATTTATTCTACTTCTTTTTTATACGTTCAGATATGTCATTCTGTCAAAATCTAGTGTTTTAGAGTCACATGATCGTTAGTCATAGTGAAAAGGTCTTTCAGAACCGAAATTGATTTAAAATATCTCTGGTAAAGTGTCTGTGAAGCTGTGTGTCACTCTATGTGCGTGACATGAGCGTAAACGTCGTGAGAGATTGATGGGAGAGAAGCATCAGACTTGAGAATGCTCGGAAGAAACAAAATTCAATTACCCACCATTTAACTGCCATGATCAGACACCCAATACTGTTAAACCAGCCATAGAATCTCTCTCTCTCTCTCTCTCTCTCTCTCTCACTCACTCTCTCTCTCTCTCTCTCTCTATCTCTATCTCTATCTCTATCTCTCTCACTCACTCACTCTCTCCCTCTCACTCACTCTCTCTCTCTCTCTCTCTCTCTCTCTCTCTCTATCTCTATCTCTCTCTCTCTCTCTCTCTCTCTCACTCTCTGGTTGCTAGGAGACAGTGCACTGGCAGGTGAGTAAGGCTATATGTTCTTGAAGGCTCTTGACTTGAAGAGGAGAAGATGTTAGTCAAGTATTCCTGCATCTCCTCTTCACTGTCAGAAATCTATTGTTATATCACTGTGTGAAGAGCAGTGATCCTGCATTAATGATTTCATGTCAGAAGGCCGTCGTCACGTCCTCGCAGGGTGCCGGAGAATACGGAAAAACATTGAACGGTTATATTGAACTGAAGATACAGCTTATTAGTTTATTCCTATGAGAGACAAAAAGATATGAAACCTGTCAAAGTACTTTAATCGTGATGTGAATTTAACATTTCAAATTCTGTAATACTTCTAAGTCATTATTTGAGGTATACAATAATGTAAGTGGAATAAGGCTAGAGGTGCTTGTTCTAAACATGGTTGGACTGTATATACTGTATGTGAATAACCATTGATTTGCTATACAAGCACATGGGCACTACCCAGAGAGACACCTTTCAATGTGTTAATACACTTTGGTTTGACTTCCTGTCAGTCATGTGCCATGGCAATGTAACCACAAAAGCCCAACATCGATCTCTAGTCATTGTGGCCCCTTTGTCTCTTCTAATACCGTGATGGCCTTCCTGTTTATGAAGATGCTGTTGTGACCACTTCCTCTCAATGCTTTAAGAAAAATTCTCTTAACATGCTATACAAAAGCAGGCACACAAAATGAGAGCTCGGGTAGTGATCTCTGAAAAATGATCACGTTTTTGCATGTGGCAGACACTTTTATCTAACATGTTCTGAATTAAACCTATGACCTTTGTGGTGCTAACACAATGTGACACACTGAAATGATGTGAGTTAGTGATGACTGGTATTTTTTCCAATCTATTATGAACTCAGTTTTGAAAGATTATCGAAAATGCTATCGTCAGTTTGAAAAATAACCCTGGTGAAATCAGAGAACAGATCGAAATCTTCCTTTTCTAGGAAATACAGCAGCAGCCAAACTAGCAGTGAAAAATAACCATCTTGACATCACAGGCACTTCTTAAAGGGCAGCACTATGCTGCAGGGTCAAAACCATACAAACCACAGCTTAGTTTACTTTAAGATCACATGCCGGCAAACATTAGCAAGAGGAATGAAAACATAATATGAGAGAAGCACAGAGTCGTTTAGATGTTAGAGAGTCTTTGTGGAGGTCAGCATCAAGTTAATTAACAAAACGATAATGTGAAAAATGTATAACAGCAATGAATCATGTGTATTACGAGATACTAAATGTCTCAGGAGAAAAAAGATCACGCATTATGGGTAAAAAAAGATTTTGTTATTTTTTATTATTTTGTGATTATCACATAATAATGTGATAAATAATTATTTAATAGTTTTCAAAAATATGTTCTATCATTTTGTTGTTTAGTAGAATAAATACAGGCCTAAAAATAAATATTCTCTAAAAGTACAGAAACGCCACAGAAGACTACAAAGAACCTTTGGTGCACAAGAAAGGTAATGTGGAAGGTTCTTATTGAACCATCCAACCACACAAAACACTTGTTAGGTCCTTTTATATTTAAAAGTTCTTCTTTGCATTTAATAAAAATAAAATTGGATTTTAAAATGTAACACTAAACCAGAAATGTTAATTCTGGGTTTCATGGGCGACATTCATCATTGTTTATTGAGATTGACAAGAAAGACGAAGCCTTTGTGTCATTCAAGGAAGTCATGTCTTCTGTTGTTCTGTCTGTGTGTTCTATTGCGAGCAGGTTTGTCAATGACCTGATGATTGTTTATTTTGTCCTCAGATGTTCAGGATGAATTTTCCCCTCGTTCTGCTCTGTGGTCTCATCTTGTCCTGCTTTTGTTCCAGAGGTAAGTACCACAAGTCTAAACATCTGCTTAAAAACAACAGATTGAACACCCTCGAACCATCAACTGGCTTGCCGTTGAGCACCATACAGAAAGAGAAACATGCGCTTTGTGTTTGTTGTGTTTTTATTTTATGTTAAAACACGAAGCATTTATTTTTTAAGCTGTGTGAATTGTTGGTTGTGTTGCTGTCGTGTTGACGGTGACTTCATTTATATGCTTATCTTCAGATTATATTTAGAGTTAAACTTTCTATACACCCCCACTTAATATTCATGTTTTATTACATGTGTCATTCATAAAAATAAAAATAAATACACATTGGTCAATAGTTTTATAAATTATTTATTTAATTCTGGTCCAAGAAGAGTGTAGCAGAAAAGGATCAATCTTTTAGTTTTTTAGATTTCTATTATTTTCAGTATTTTATTATTATTTTTGTAACTCGTGTTATTGGAAATGAAGTTGACTGTAAAAATGAGTGACTTTTTCTATTTTTTGTAGTTTAAACTTTGTATCTCTTACTGATGCATTGATTCATTTTTCCTGTAAAGCTGCTTTGCACCCTTGTAAAAAGCACTATAACTGAATTGAATCATTATGTGCTTTTCCAGATATAAAACGGGCAGTTTAATATGTCACTATATTTGTTCATATTTAAGATTTGCTTTGCTATAAACTTTTAGAAAATCAACATTGGCAACAATTAAAATATTGTGTTAAAACCTTTTTTTTTCACAGTGGCAGGTTTGGATGAGAAGATATCAGTGATTCAGAGTCCAGACAACATTACTGTGAATGTAGGAGAATCTACTGAAATCACCTGCTGCTGGACTCAAATTACAAAGGAAATATCTAATGTTAAAGTTGTTTGGTTAAAAAATGACACAAAAGTTTCAGCAGAGATCCAGATATACCAAAAATCTCCATCAGAGAATTGTTCTACTCTACACATCGCACACATAAGTCCTAATGATACAGGAGAATATGTGTGTAAAGTGACCAAAGACATACCAGTACTGACTGAAGGCAGGGGAAATAAAACCATCTTACGTGTCAATAAAGAACAACATTGGAATAAGGCAACAACAACTACAGGTAAGATTCTATCTCCACATTCACTTATTTATCTATACCATTCCATTCGATTTTCTACCGCTTATCCGAACTACCTCGGGTCGCGGGGAGCCTGTGCCTATCTCAGGAGTCATCGGGCATCAAGGCTATTTATCTATACCACTAAAGAGAAATAACACCATCTTACGTGTCATTCAAATTCATGTTACTGCAGGTGAGATCACATTGTCAAACTAATTCACACAATACAATACAGTTTACGGAAATATTTTTTTCTCATTCATGTGCTCGTGTAAATTCTGACTCCCACTCCCAACACGCAAGGTTGTGCGTCGATCCCAGGGGATTGCAGATACCTATGTAAAAATGTATAGGATAAAGCAATGTAAGTCGCTTTGGATAAAAGCGTCTGCCAAATGCCTAAATGTAAATGTAATGTAATGTTATTCAACTCCATTATACCATAACAGTTAATATATTTCTTGAATATTTATTGTACAATTATTTTATTTTTTCCCTGTTTTACAGACAGTGTTCATATAATATCCTTCCCAACAGTCAGTGAGTATTCAAAGTGTTACTGCAAATGTTTTATTTATCAAACAATTGCGATCATTGATTTATTATATTCATTTCAGTATGACAATTCTTAATATGAACTGTATAGACATGTTTCTGTGCCTGACAAATCTACATGTGTAATATCTAAATATTATATTTTAAAGTTGATCGTAACGTATTGAGCATAGAGAGAATGCGAGCTGATTGGCTGACAGATTACAACTGATCTATCAGTTTGCTCCATGAGCGAATGGCTGATACATAATAGATTTAAATTTACAATCATAACAAATAAATTTGTGCATGTAAAGTTTTAGATTGAGCTGTCATCCATGTGAACTATATTTTCTTTTAGATGAAAAGCCACTTGTAATAGACAAACCGAAGACAAACCCAAAGGATGAGACTTCTTTGGATGGACATTTTGTAGATTCTTCAAATGAAAGCAGTAAGATCACATATAAATATAATGCACTTTTTATCAGCTGTCTGTCATAGGTTAATTAACTTTTTAATAAATGAATGTTTATAAACAGAACACCATAAGTGTTTAGTTCTATGTTCCGTCTGTGTTCTTTCATTCATTCATATTGTTAATTAGTTCTTTGTGTATTCATTGTGTATTTAAGCCCTGTGTTCTTTAATTGACGGTTATTGTTTTGTGTTGCCCTGTGTGTGTGGACCCTCATTTGTTTACTCCTTGGAATTATTTGGAATAACTGTGTATATTGGTTTATCCTCTTCATTGTGTACTTCGTATGCACCCCGTACCATAACAATAAGACTTCCGAGGGTTTGTAATAGTACAAGTGTCAAATGAAATTTTTTTTCTGCGCAGGTGATTTGTGGGAAATTGTGCTCATTTACATTTTCAGATGTTTGCCATTCATCAGTCTGCTAGTGGCATTCTTTTCCCTGAACAGAGACGGTAGAAGAGCCATCCCATCAAAACCAGGTTACTGTTAAACACGCCCAACACAAAACTCACTGTACATTCACACTTGAACACAATGTCCATAGATATGCTGTTTTTGGAGTGTCGTTGGTTGAACCAGCCAACAAACTCTTTGCAATTTCTGTGTACATGCTGAGATCGTGAGATCTTACTGACATTGTTTTAATCTGCAGTAGAACAACCAGAGGAAGATCTGGAATCAGGAAATAAACGCAGAAATGACGCTGAAGATGTGAAACAGGATGAGAGAGGTTCTGTGGAGGAGGAAGAGCGTGACACCACAGAAAAAGTTAAAACTGCAGAAGATGAAAAAGACAAACAGGAGGAAGAAAAAGATCCGGTTGTGCTTCTGGACACTGAAGCTGTGATGGTTATAACTGGTAACAGGGAAGAAGGTGCAGATTCTCTTGAGGGCAGTAGCATCGTTTCCGTTTTGTAGTAACTGTTTTATCAGATCTGTGATGTCACTTCCTTTGTGCTTGGCTGCAGTGTGTTTATGGGTCGCAATGCAATGGCTATCATCTTGAACTGTTGTAAATAATTTAATTTATTTAATAAAAAAGACATGACATGAACATGCATGACCCTGTTTTATTGTTGGGAGAGATCAGTGTTGCGGTCTTCAATCTTTAACATGTATATTTGTGCATTTGACTGACAGATTTATTTGAAACAACTTCAGGGTACACATTTTTTAGCATATGTCTTCATTGTGTATTCAACCCATGACCTGTGCACTTCTAACACAATGCCCTGACAGTGGAGCTACAGGAACACTGAAATGATGTTGGTCCACGATGATGTATATTTTTGAGTAAAGAAATATTGTAATATATTTTATCAAAAATGGGAACTTTAAAACGTAATATTAAAAGCTGTATTTATTCAAAATAAGAATCTGCACATTAAAAGATGTCGGAAAGAATTGTGGGTGAATAGATATTACATCAAGCAAAAGCACCTTTGACAGTGATCGTAAGGAAGTCATGTGTCTGTGTATTTATAGTGAGGTGGGTTTGCGTCTAGGCTGATAGTTTACATCGTCATCAGTTTAGTTTAGATTGGCATCAGATGATCAAGATGAAATCTTCCTCTCTTCTTATCTATGGTCTCATATTGTCCATACTTTGTTCCAGAGGTAAGTGCCAATAAAACGTTAACACATGCTTAATGTTTTATTTTTTTTATTAATTTAATAAAGTAGGCTAATTGTATATGGAAACATTGTTGTTTTACCATATAACATGTGTTTTTCAAACAATTGTCATCTCTGACTCTTTAAGTTCACTTTTTATCTCTTAATAAATGTATGTTTAATGACCGCTTCTTAGAGTACAATACACTCCCGGCCTATATGTTGTATGATTTGTTCATATTTTATCTCTCAGTTCTGCTTTGCTATAAACATTTACGAAATCAACAATGGCAAAAAAATGTAATGTGTTTAATTGTTTTTTTCAGTGGCAGGTTTGGATGAGAAGATATCAGTGATTCAGAGTCCAGACAACATTACTGTGAATGAGGGAGAATCTGCTGAAATCACCTGCTGCTGGACTCAAAATAAAATATCTATCGTTAAAGTTGTTTGGTTAAAAAATGACACAAAAGTTACAGCAGAAAACCTTCTGAATCAAACGTCTCCATCACAGAATTGTTCTACTCTACACATTGCAAACATTACTTCTAAAGATGCAGGAGAATATGTGTGTAAAGTGAACAAAGACATACCAGTACTGACTGAAGACAGGGGAAATAAAACCATCTTGCGTGTCAATAAAGAACAACAATGGACTAAGGCAACAACAACTAAAGGTAAGATTCTATCTCCACATTCACTTATTTATCTATACCACTAAAGAGAAATAACACCATCTTACGTGTCATTCAAATTCATGTCACTGCAGGTGAGATCACATTGTCAAACTAATTCACACAATACAATACAGTTTACTGAAATATTGTAATTTTTTTCATGTAAATTCTGACTCCCACTCAGTGGTCCCAGTAAACATCTGCGTCCCAACATCCAGAGAGTACTAATTTACTGTTATGCATTTGGCAGATGCACATTTCAATGTTTACTGACAAGATCTTGATGTTTTACCCATTGTTGCATGATTTGGTACTGATTTGGTACATACATTCAGGCATGTTTCTGCACAAATTGACAAAAATTACATTCAAAGGGTAAAATATAAATATTATATTAAGTGCTGGAAGTGGATTCACTAGTGGGACCTTTTTAAACCATAGATGCAGACAACGTCACTTTATTTCTGAAGTGCATTGCGTTTTGCATCATTAAATGGATAAAGGATGGGTGTCCTCTATATTCTGAGATGGAACTCCATCCCCCTTTATAATTCACTCCCTCGTTCCCTCCATTTCCAGTCCTCCATTTTTTAAATTATATGTAAACGTTGATTTTAACGTACATTAAGGTTGCGTTCACATGTGCCATGTTTGGTTCGATTAAAACAAATTCTGATGCGATTACTCTGTTTTTGCGGTTTATTTGTGGAAGTGGGAACTCTGCCACCCGAACACTGCGGCGTAACAAACAAGCGGGCCGAGACCACTGAAAAGATAGGTCTTGATCCACTTTCAAGCGAACTCGATTGAAATATGAACGCAACACAGACCAAAGGCATCAAACAAACCAAAAACAGGAAGTGATAACAACATACGACCCGAAAATCAAGTGAACGGTGTTTATTAGACCTGGCCGTTTTGATTCCTTTAAACACTTCATAGAGGTCTTCACGAGTTACCTGCTTGCTAAAAATACACTCATATGCGCAGGCATACACTGAGCATGTATAACCCAGCACACTGCATTGTTTTGGATGTCCGTTAAGTTCCGTTTCAAAACATAAATCATAAAAGCTGTCCAATCACTTTGCGACTTTACACGTAAGCTGTTAGGTTCGATAGTTTTATGTTCGCTGTTAACATGCCAGTCTGAATGCAGAGCGGACCAGGACTAAATAATTTTTTTCTTTTTGGTCCAGACAAAAATAACCGAGTTACAAATGTGAACGCACCCTAAGAATAGTACGCATGTCAGCTGATTGAGAAGAGAAGCTATCAGTTCGCTTTGTGAGTGTGTAAGGCGATTGGCTGGCAAAATGAAATCAAAACCAGTATTTTATTAATGCATGTGCAAACATGCATCTTCAAGTATCAATGTGATTTACTGAAAAACATGAAGCTGGTTTGAATTCTAGGAAAATCATCACTGAATAATCTTAAATGAATTGATCTTTTGATTGATATTATAATAACATATAATTAAGGGTTTGTCTTATTATCCTAAAGTTTTGACACATAATTTAAGGTAATATCCCCTTAGATTGTGAATATATAAAGATTTAAGATAGGCCTACGTTTTTACTCCATGAATGATTTGTGGAACATTTACATCTGATGGTGGCATTCTTACATCCAAATAGAGATGACAAATCCATAAATGACAGCGTAGGTGAAGAGGAAGATAGTGACACCACAGAGGAAATACAAGATTGGAGAGGAAACAGAAGACATAAAAGCCAAACAAGAGGCAGAAAAAGATCCATTTATACTTCTGGACACTGAAGATTTGATGGTTGTAACATTTAACAGTGAAGAAGTTGCAGCTTGAAGGTTGTAGCATTGTTTCAGCTCTGTGACACAGATCAGCTTATCAGATCTGTGATGTCACTTCCTGTATGCTCTGTTGCAGTTCGATGCGGTTTGTAAAGCAAAGGCTATGTTATACTGAAACAGATTGTTTAAATAATAATGTTAATTGTTAATATTTATAATAATAAAACTATAACTTTCAAATCTGTTTGTTGTGTGTTTATGGTGTATGTGACTGTGTCCGGGGGCGGAGGAAAGTGTAAGTGTTGTGGTAGACTCAGAGCGCCGCTGTGAAAAAATTAGTTGAGGACGGGGGGGTCAGAGGAAAGCTGAGGTTGTGTCATACGTGAAACAGTAAAGCAAAGTTCACACAATGAACCGACACACAGAAATGAAGTGTTCCTCCAAACTCATATGTGGGCTTCTTATGTCATGGCTTTGTTTTAGAGGTAAGAAAAAACTTCAGAGATAATATAAGATATTTGAGATAATAATACAGGATTAGTATCAAATGATTCTTCCTATGTTCGGAGATTTTTGTCATGTTTTGTTAATGAATGCTACTAATAGTTGTCATATGTATATATATATTTAAAGTGACATCATCATTTGCGCGAATGTTGTTTCGCTCATTGTTCATGTTAATGTTTTTATTGTTTTCATAACGTCTATACAGAATAATTAGCTTTATTTTGTACTTTATTAAAAAATGTCACCAGCTTTTGTATAGATACACCGATACTTAAGAATATTTGGGGGCAACATAAAAAAAGCATTGTTAAATGTTTATCATGTGAAGTATAAACAATTAAATGTCTTGCATTGTACATCAAGCAGAAAATAAAATGGCAAAATAATATTTTTAAGATGTTTAACACTCACTTTAGGAAAATCAGGATAACCTTTGGCTCAATTAAGTAATCTTGATCTATATGCCTATAATATTATTTTATATGATTTCAAAGATGTCAAGTTGATGTCACGACGAACTCAGATGTACATTCCCGCTGAATGAACAATAGGAACCATCACAGAAATTGTTAATTTTCCAACATTTGACCAATTAAATACATCACATACCAGTAGACAACATTGTAGTTTCCATTAAAACCAATACAGTTCATATTTAACCATTAAATCCATTAAATATACGGTTGTGTTAAAGGCAGGGTTCTGTTGTCCAAACCTCAGAGAAAACTAATATAAAAAATCTATTCCCACGATATTCCAAGTTCCAACGTGCATGGATGGAAAAATTCCAATTGTATATATATAATTGTGTATAAATGTTAATTTTCAATTTATACATCATGTATCAACATTTCTAAATTGTTGCTATTCTAATGTGTGTTAAAGCCAGTTTGCGTAACATGTAATCTGCAGAAATTATAGAATCACATCACTACAAATTCAAATTTGACAATATGAGTATTATAGAGAAGATATTTTTTCATGATATTTTTAACACACCTGGATTATGACGCTGTCTCTAAATAAGCTACAAACCACATGTGTGTTATTGTGTGTTTTCAGTGGCAGGTTTGGATGAGAAGATATCTGTGATTCAGAGTCCAGACAACATTACTGTGAATGTAGGAGAATCTACTGAAATCACCTGCTGCTGGACTCAAATTACAAAGGAAATATCTAATGTTAAAGTTGTTTGGTTAAAAAATGACACAAAAGTTTCAGCAGAGATCCAGATATACCAAAAATCTCCATCACAGAATTGTTCTACTCTACACATCGCACACATAAAACCTAATGATACAGGAGAATATGTGTGTAAAGTGACCAAAGACATACCAGTACTGACTGAAGGCAGTGGAAATAAAACCATCTTACGTGTCAATAAAGAACAACATTGGAATAAGGCAACAACAACTACAGGTGGGATTTTTCCTCTACACTCAATTACTAGTACCATATGAAGTCATACAATATATTTTCAGTCATCCTATCAGATGTCTAATTTACTTATTTACGTGAAACAGGTAAAGCTGGATTGGCTGAATCAAATTCTAAATCAAATTCCACCACGTCAGCAGGCACGGAGACATCTTCACATTTGATCCTGTATTTGTCTCTGGCTGCTGTTTTTGGCCTGCTGACCATCTGCTTGGTTTTTACTCTGTGTAGAATGAGAAACTACTGTAAAAATACAGGTACGCTTCATTTAAAATCTGAGACACAAACACAATCCAGGATAAGCCTATCAAGTGTGTGATGAATGTTTACAACATTGCTTTATCTCAACAGGTTTGTTATCTATTTATGTATCTGTACACTTTGAAAAAAGTTTGGGTTAATTCAACCCAGCATTGGCTCATAAAACATTGGTAAAACCAACCTAGGGTTGGTTAAATTAAAACCCAATGGTTGGGTTTGTCCGTTTTTGACCCAATGCTGGGTTGAGTTGAACCAACATTTTTTTAGGTGTAAATATACAGGGTGTCCATTATTATTTGTTTAAAAGTGTTTTCAGGCAGACCAAACATCAGCACAGAAAATACAAGACACTCTAAAAAAACTCACTTTTTGACTTACAGTGCATGATGCAATTGCAAGTAACTTTTGAAGCCCTCTTGGAAATGTTTCTGTGTGAGCAGTCTTTAATGTCTAAACTTGTCAGATATTGAAGGTGTGTGGCCCCCTGCACAGGAAGAACAAACACACACGGGCTCTTCAGAATCAGACCTGTCAGCAACAATCACTCTCCTAACATAACTGTAACCTGCATGAAGTTACTTCTGTTAGTAAATTAATCAAAAGAGATCAACAGGCGTCAGAGAGTTTTCCTTTTAAAAACATGTTGTTTTTGAATGTTGTGTGTAAGGTCATAGTATCAGACAGATATACCCAAGAAACACACAAATGCCTTAAATCCCTGTGTTGGCTTCTCTACAGAGCGAGTGGTGATTCGCCAGACGCCACACAATGAAGGGGAGGAGCATGAAAACCACGAGGAGGAGGAGCTTAGCTCAGGTTCATCGAGAGGGTCCGTCCAATGGGTAAGTGCCATCTCTCATGAACACGCTCAGGCATGTGAACTACAAAGTAAAAATGCAAACACAATAAAAGAAATCCCAATGATATTGATAGAGTTATAGTTGAAGTTTGGACTGTGCTATTCTATTACATTTAGAATCATTAAAATGAATCTTTATAGTTATCGCGGTTGTCTTTAGCGTGAACGGATCATAAAATTATAATAATAATATTTAATGCCCCTCTTTACTTTACTGACATGATGTCATTATGTACAATATCTGAGCAACCTTTGAAATTCCAGCATGAGATTCTGACTTCATTGATGCGGTTTCATGCCACGCTTTCTTTCTTATTCGTGCTTTTATGTGACATCTCGAAATTCCCACGCAATTCTGATGAAACCATTTCATTACAACATTATAATAACATATTTCAGATGATAAGAGTTTGATTGAAGTTCTCTCTCTCTTTACAGTATCAAGTTCCTGTTTACTGGTCTTACTTCGATGTACAGAGCGCTCAAGACCAATGACAACCATAAAAGTGCTTTAAATCATTGACTTGTATATTATCTTTCTTTCTCCCTCCGGCAGTCATGAGAGATTCTTTGTAAATAGTTTAAACTACAGAGCAAAAATACCGTGTAAATGTTTGAACTCATAGATTTGAATCTCATTGCATGTACAACTCATATGTTTTATTAGTTCTTTTAAATTATCAGTCAAACATTTATGTTGACTGAAAAAGACATTTCAAGGTGAAGTTACAGACACAAATCAGCAATGCAACTGCGTGCAACACACACACAGATTATTTTCTCTATCAGTTTTAAAAAAATTTTTTTTGCACATATAAAGCTATGAGTTATTTTTTTATATTTCTAAAACGTATGTGATTAACTCATCTATTTTGTGGTTGATTTTGACATTTACAATAAAAGTCTGTTAAAGCATGAGGTTGTTGTCGCCGAGATAAAGACGTAGAGACGCTGCAGGTGGAAACTCTGGGGGTCTTTAGGTCAGTGACAGGAAATGGAAATTGCAGCGCGGCTGGTTTCTCTCAACACGTTGCACTTCTTTGCAACACAATGTACAAACAGAGCAATGCATTAAAGTACAGCACAAAAAAGTAGATCTGAATCTTACAGAATAAATGTGTATATTGTTCACAAATGTTTTGTGAGCAAATACAAACAGACTAAAAAAATAAAGCCCCCCACAGATGCAGGATGTCATTTCTCACTTTTAAAATGTTGTGCTGTACGTATATGATCTGTATTATGAAGTTGTTGTGTTTTACATCAGAGTATATGTGAATGACCCTGCAGACCACCTTTTAATATCATTCAGGTGTGAACTTCTTTCAAAGTGACAAAAAAGTGTCAGACTGAAATTTATTGTATATTCACTAAATAAAAACACTCTGTAAGTCAATAAGTTTATCTATCATTGTCAGTTTATCCGTGTCCTCTGTGATAAAGGACGCCTGCATATTGATTGTGTGTCTTCACAGGGTTTAATAATAAATGTGTCTCTCACCCCATCATTTGTCACTCAGACTCAGACAGGAGCACAAAACAGACACGCTCAATAAACTGCATTATGTCAACCTGACAAATGTTTGTGTATTGTAATTCTGCGCTTACGTTTTATTTGTCAGAGTTTTAATTCAATGTTTGTCTTATTTTATACATATGCACACACATATTCACACATTTCTCTTTTCTTCTCATAATCATATTTTCTAATGTTTTTGTGTTGTTTTTGACAGCTGGAGATGTCTGCTTTCTGCTGTCAGATAATTCATATTAATGTGTGTTGGGGACAGCTGGGAATCGCAGTTGTGTCGGGAGCCCGCTTGGGATCATTTTTGTGTGTTTGTGAAATGAAAAGTGTACATTCCAAAACAAATTGGAACAAATTTTAAATTTTAAGATCTTGGTGATGGCCAGGAAAAGATGAAGTTCATTTTGAACATTTTGAGATTCTACGATTGTGTGAATTGTAGAAAATGATATTCTTCAACAACATATAAATTGTGTACTTTGTCGTAACCTCAGATTTATGAATAACACCCTTGTCCAGTTAATTCACTTGTTTAACATTGCAAAAATGATTCTGGACTCAGAAGTAACAGAGCTGGTTGAGTAGAGCCTTTGTGAGCTTTGTTAGCTTTCCTAAATTTCGGTATTTCTAAATTGGACTTTTGGCACCTCCTGGGCCTTATGACTCCTTGTGTGACAACATGCCCCAGTCTCAAATAAAATATATGGCAACATAACTGTATATTGTCACATATTCTATACGATTAAGTCCAAACAAGACTGTAGTAAGACCATCAGGGAATATAAGAGAATATTATTAGGCACGGATCTCACAGGGAATGCTTGTGTACTGGAGCGCTGCTGTCTCTGGGAGACCTGATAGTCCTCTAATAGGACTGTTTTCTCTTTGAATTGCCCGAAATTACACAGAAATGGTCTTTCTCTCTTTTTCTTACTACTGCTGTCTTCATTAAGTACACGGTGAGCTCTCTCTTTCTCAGGCACGCATGCTCACACAAATGGGATGTCACACTATATTTCTCTCTCCATTCATCTCATCTTCAACCTCACCTGCTACCAGTTGCAACCCCTTTTTTCCCTTGTCTCTGATGTGGGTCTAAACGCTCAACGCAGACACACACACAAACACACACACAATCTATCTATTTTAATTGACCGTATCCTACAGCTTTGTAGCATTAAATGTTTTCCCCTGAAGTCCACTTATAATGCCAGCCATGCTCAAAAATGGTTTGTCATTGAAAAAATATGGACAATTAAAATCTTTTGTAGCACAATCTTCCCTCTGACTCTTGGGTACACATTGTACAAAAATAACAAACCACATAATCTTTATCAGTTCTGATTAAATTGTGGTTGGCACAACAGTGCTGTGGCCCTTGTGAGTAGCCATCGTGTCACTTCTTGTTTGGATGGTTTCGAGTGTTACACGCCCCTCAAGCACAACCCGGGTATAAGAACCTCTGGTAATTTGCACCTAATATTCTGCCCTTTTTCCATAACTTTATTTGCTCTTATTTAGTTTCCGGCAGTGTTTGTGTGATGCACACTGCCCAAAGGCAGGTTGAGATTCAAGGTATCTGACTCTCCAGCATCTGCAGCTCAAAAGGCCCAGAAAGTTGTGAGAGTGGTTAAGGGTGGAAGTGCAAAAGATAGACGGGAAACCCCAAACCGCTCACTGAGTTCAGTTCCTTTTTATTCACCTCTACACTTAGATGTTCAGAAGGGAGATTAACTGACTGTTTTTTGACTTGTGACATTACTATATTATGGGATTCAAAAGTTTTAAAGATGAATACAAATATTTTTGCTTGCACTTTATAGTAATGTCTCATTTTGTTTGCATTGGTTATAGCTCCAGTGTGTAATATTTTGGAGGATCTATTGACAGAAATGCAAAATAATATACATAACTATGTCTTCAGAGGTGCATTAAGACCGTACATAATAAAGTTGTTTTTATTACCTTAGAATGAGCTATTTCTATCTATATACACCACGGGCCGCCTTTCATGGAATTTACCATCCTTCTACCACCCGTTCTCATCGATCTGTGTATAAACATAAATATACAATATCGTTGGAATGTTGTGTAATTTGTGCGTTCAATTTCGCGGACATATGATATGCCAATGCTTGCGTGCACTTCGGTGGAGAGCAGCCTTTTTGAAACATACATGAAGAGGAAACACTGAAAGTTTAAAATAATACCTTTATGTTTAGGTTAAGGGTTCGGTAATGGTGGAGGTTAATAGCCGGGGTGGACTGAGGCTAAAAAGTGGCCCTGGACTTCTTCACCAGGACTAGCCAACAACACCAGGCTGTCAACATAATACACCAGGTTATTGATGACACAACAATTAAGAAACAAATGAGCTTTTAAAGACACATTGCAAAGCCAATAAAACAACAAAGATTAAACAGTAATGGCCAGATCAGTCTAAGCAACAAACAGACATCAGAATTATGTAAAAGCCTGCCTAAACATGTCAATATAGTGTAAGGTGATGTATTTTAAATGACACTTTATGGACCATGATAAGTAACACATCTGAGTTAAAGATTCAAGTTTTACCCTGTCTTAGGGTAAAGCTGTCGGTTATATTTTTAGGCATGTTACAGTAAGTCGAATGCACGTTAAACATCTTACATTATGTGACAAACCACCGAATATTTCATTTCAAAAATATCTTTAATTATAATTTTTCACGAAAGCAAGCTTGCGTCTCTAAAATCTTGCCGTTTTTCATTTTTAAACAGTTGGCTTGTTATGTTCGACTTCCCATATCTCACAACTTCACAATCATTAAACTGAATTCGCACATGGTTTCCATAAGTGCCCGCCTAACGAATTTCTGTCTTCAAGTCTTCAATTGGCTGAAACGTCTGTCTTGTTCAGTTTGATTGGTTTAAGCTCTGATTGGCTAGGATTAAATTTGGCAACGTATGCACGCACAATTGAACTCTGGCATACGTATTACACGATATTGCAACATTACGTGTTATACGCAATTGATGAGAATGGGTTCTTACTACAGTGACCCTAAACAGACAAACTGCTCTGCAGAGCTTGTCTTGCGAAAACGTTATCTCCACCGGCAAAGAAGTGAAAACATGACGCCATCTGATTCTGAGTCCTGTGTCAGCCACCTTAGTGCTTCAAAAGTGAGGGGTGGGGTGCCATTGGTTGCAATTCCCAGCTTTACCGTTAGTTGGCGCTAAATTATATTCACACAACCTTTAAAATATTTGAAAGTATTACAGCAGACATTTATTTGCAGACCTGCCTCATATCTAATCTGTGTACTTTAAACTTGCGAACATGATAAGCTATACATAATAAAAGACCTACAGTCTTGCACACATGTAGATGTATAGACAATGCCCCAGAAAATAATTTTAAAAACAAACATTTGTTAAAGGTTGACAGCATTGAGATGGAGACAGACCAGTCAGCTGTGATAACCGAACAAAATATTTTAAGTGACGTGAAGGACGGGCGACATGAACGGCAGTGACATTGAGATCTGTCTTTGTTAATCTGAACCCTGCAGAGTGTTGTCTGTTTGTATATTGGTTCCTTACATGCATCATTTAAAAGCACAATGCTTTCACTATGTGTGTGTGTGCGTGTAGTAGTGGCCTCATGAAAAATTCATACATTTTCCAATAGGATTAAAAGTATAAAGTACAAAAACATGAAATGCAGGAACAGCGAGATACAAATAAATCTTTCTGAAGTGACAGAGAGAAATGTGTGTGCCGTGTAATTTCACAGAGAGGTGTGTCTGTGTACTGTTTGAGATTGCATTAGTCTGAAGAGACGTCTTTCTGTTTATTTTGGTAATGAAATGTTGTAAGTGGGCGCAGAAAACAAAACAAAAGGTGAGAGTATAACTGTTTGTGTCTAGGAATACATCACCAGCTACATCAAAGAAATAAACCAATTGAGACTTTGTGATACTGTGGTAAAACTATGTTGTTATACACAATGCGAAGCGAAACAGCAACAATATAATAAAACACATCAATTTTCAAAGAAGGCTGTTTTATTATTAATAATAATAACAATTAACAAGGATGCCAACATAGAATTTAACCCTAGACTTAGTCATTTGAAGCAACTTATGAAAATAAGGGAAATGATAGGCACTAGCATGTGTGTGTCTATCAGCAGTATACAAAAGTTTAAAAAATGGTCTCATCTTTTACATTTTAGAGCAGATGTGATCAAACCCTTGTGAAGAAGAGTTTTTTTTAAACCCTTGTTTTATGGTCAGACTGGTCCATTTTTTAATGATGTGATATAATGTTCTATTCACATGTTTTTGTGTGCAGGACAGCGGATGAAAAAAAAAGCTCAAGAGATAAACACAGGGGTAAAATGACAGAATTCAGAAAATGTATTTGAAGTAAAGTTTTGAGAGCGGATTCTTTCTTTCTCTCTTTCGGCATCTTTTTTTTGTCTTATATCAGAGCAGACGGGATAAACTAACATCGACTGTCAGACTTCACGTGCTTTGACAGTCACAGCTCATCATTAACATTGTGTCGTCTAAACTCAGCCTCTGCTGTCTGTCCAAAATCAGATCAAAAGAGAAATATATGAAGTTTTTTCGGATGATTTTGAGTGACCCCATTACCTCTATTATTCTGATGTAAGATTGTAATGTTTGACCTCATGGAAAGCCGAAAGTCCCAATGTTACCTGCCCCGTCACCGCACAAAATATTGACCAGCTTGCTTCAGACGTTCCTTAAAGAGACAGGGAACCTTTAGAGATGTTGCAAATATTACAAAAGACAGTAGAAATTGCAAATAATCTCCCTCACTGGGTATTATTTGGTCACTTTTAACTCCAACAGCGATACTTCACCGGAAGAAGAGCTGAATTGTTTCTTTGCTCGGTTCGAGGAGAACTTTTATCTCACCTTCACCTCTACCTGGGTTGGTTATCCAGCCACTTGTTGTACAGGAAAATGTTGTGAGGCAATTGTTTTGAACAGTAAACTTGAGAAAGGCTACTGGACCGGATGGAGTACATGGCATGGTGCTAAGGGCCCGTGCGTATCAACAGCTGCTGTCTTCACAAACATCCTCAATCGGTCTCTTGGACTACTATCCCTGTTGCAAAAAAGTCTGACAGTCTGAGTCGCTCTTACTCCAGTTGTTATGAAATGTTTTGAGAGGCTAGTATTGAGGGATATTAAAACTAACCTCTCTCCTGCATTTGACATTGACATCAATTTGCTTATATGTCAAATAGATCCACGGAAGATGAAATCATCACATAGCACTGGTCCATCTGGAACAAAGATGGATTTACTGCATATATACGCCTGCTTTTCATTGACTATAGCTCTGCTTTTAATACCACATTACCGAACTTGCAGATTAAGAAGTAAAATACTTGAACTTAACTTAGAAAGAAAAGTATATGAAGTAAACTTTAGATGTAAAGTGTACTTTATGCACCAAGGTGTCAACAAGCTTTCTTCAAATACATTGTTCTTCTTAGCCTCAATGACATAAAAAACAAGATTATCTAAACCGGAATGGAAAAACCATAATGCCATTGTACAGACCACACTGCGTGTGTCATTAAATAGCTTAAACACAAAAGAGAATATGACTTCCAGTATAATAAGACGTGATCATTTTAGCTTCTGTAAACCAAACAGATATTTCGTCACGAGGAAATCTTGAAGCAAAAGTTCTTGTGAGCTCTGTATATCCAACACCACAGAGATGTTTATCACACACGTATGTGCCCACGACACGCATTCTCTCTCTCACACACACGCGCGCAAGCGCACACACACACACAAGTTCATGTGCTTTTTTGTCTCCATTGGAAATATGTTTCCAGCAGCATGAATAATACATGAGTCTCTCTCTCCCTCTCTGTTGATTCTAGACAGATAGTGAGCAACAGCAACCAACACACACAGACGAGACACTGATGGCAGGTGTGTGTGTCTGCGTGTTCTCATCATACTACGGTTTGACAACTGTTGTGTCACATGCTGCTGACTTTCTGTCCCCTCAGGAAGTGCCTCTTCACCTTAATGAGCATTCAGCAACCAAACCATAAATATCACAGCGAGAAAGAGAGTGAACTGAATCAATCTACACTCTTAAACGCAAGCGTACTTAAGAGGGTTCTGTGCATTTTTGCATAAGGTTCTTCAAAGAACCATTTATTTCTTACTGTATCTTTTTATCTTTTATTGGATTTTGTTAAGCTCTCATTTATTTTGCTTGTGTATTAAATATGAGGTTGAAAGAACATCCACTAACCCCTAACAAATTTACATTTTTCTTGAGTGACTTTAATTTGCTTTTAATGTCAAATGCTGTGATATAGTAGATATTTCTTAAAATATAGTGGCCAGACGTTAAACATTATACCACATATATCACTTGCACACACTCGGTCTGCCCAATTATTACTTTAAAGTGGAAAAAAACACATTGCTTCCTAGCAGACATCATGCTGACCCAGTTAAAAGTGTGTGTGTTTTACCTGAAAAGCTACGAAAGACGTAAATATTTACCGACCCTCTTAGACCAATTACCATAAATAAGCTCGATCCTCAAGTCTGTGTTTGTTTTTGAAATTCCTTCATAATTTATAGATATTTTAATGAATCAATGCACTCTCGTGGTCAATGGTCGCTACGTTACAATAATTTAAAGAAAGCGCACATCATGATTGTAAAGAGAATTTACTACTTCAAAGCACTTGACATTGAAATTATAATCACAAAGCATACCCACACGACACCTAAAATACACCTGCTTTCATTTTTATAGGAGTTCAACCTCAAAATTGATGCTAAGTTTATTTTCACCCAATCAAAATAGCCGAGGTTTCAGTTTTTTTTCCAGTTTCACAGTCACCCCAGGGGTATTATAGGATGGCAGGCTGGAGTGTTTTTTTGGCTCAGAGTGGTTCCAGATACGCCCAGCAGAACGCTGGAATGGAACCAATGAACAGAACGCTGGACACAAATAAAATATTGGAATGGAGTGCGTTTGCCATTTTTATTCCATAAGCACAGCAGGAAAAAAACAGGGTACAGTTCACTTGATGCCTGCATGCGTAATGCATTATAAAATATATTCTTTGTACGTTGCAATGCATAATATCATCGCAGAAATAATTTCAACCAGAGCTGCATATATATATATATATATATATATGTATATACAGTATATAAACAGTAGGCCCTATATCTTTTAATTCAAGTGTACTGTACTGTTATATTATACAAACCTTTCCTTTTTCCACACACACGGCTCTACTACACCAGGAGAGACAGCAGGTCTAAACGCTGCTCTGTTGAGCCCTATAGTCTTTAATTGGCTTCTCTTTTCTGTCACAGAAGGAAATACAATAGAAAAAAGTCAAGCTAAGGCCACAGAACCACATACCACGTTACAGAAGAAAAACTACTGAACAAGAGACTAAGACAAAAAGCAGGCGGTTTATATAAACGCTCTCTGCGTGTGTCGCCATCCAAACAGTCACTATAGCAGATTACATCCACAGAGGACGGAGAAATAATACTGCACTCAGTGAAGATTCCCATACCCGATATAGCTTGTTTCTCCATCAGGCATGCATAATGGGGATGATGAACCATATGATAAATTGCTTCCTCTCGCAGAAACAGGGTCTAATAATCTCAATCAGAAAGCTCAAGGTTTGATTTCACTCCTTCAGATAATGTGTCTGATGGGTTGCCTGCTGGCTCCATTTCTCTCTTAAGTTAGTTCTGCGGGTTTTGGAGTTTCACATTCAAACCTGAGATCTAGGCCTGCAGATTCACCCGTGTGAGAGATCTGATACAAAAATGAATGTGATGCAATAACTGGAACACGTCACTTGTTCTTCAATTCAGCTGTCCACATTTTAAGGAAAACCTTAAGTGCCTTGAAATTTTCAAAGCTGTGATGTAATTTCCATTAAATAAAGGTAAGATGTATTGGCTCCTCCCCCTTTTTGTAATAGCCAATTGCGTTTACCTCACAGCCTGAATCTGATGAGATGACGATGTGCAGAATGATGTCATAATACTTGTGGATCCGTTTTGGAGGAGGTGAGACGATCTAAGTGTTTCTTAATGTTAAGTTTCTGTTGTAACATTGTTTTGTTATAACAAAATGTTCAATAAAGCATAAAAAAAGAAAAAAAAGACGGCAACTCAGGTGGCAAAAAAAAAAAAAAAAAGAGTGAGACGCTGTAAGTTTTGATAAAAGATTCAAATTTGTTTTGGAGCCTATACATATCCTTAAAGTTCACATATTCCTACTAAAAGCAACAACAACAAAAACCTTTTGATACACTGAAGCGAGTGATGTGATTCTTTCAGTGTTGATTACAACAGGATCATTGTGTCACATCAGTGGAGACGAGAGCGAGGGGTGAAAAGCGGATGAGATCTAATGAGCCAAAAAATAAACGTATGCAGGGTCAAAAGCAAACGCATGCTGGTGCTGCAAAATGTCTTGTTAACGTTCCCATGAGCTCCAGTGACACAAAGAGAACAGAGGAAAATGTTCTAATTCTTTATAACACATTCTCCACCCTCTCTCTCTCTCTCTCTCTCCAGTGGCTGTAGTGTATTGGTTGTATTATGTACGGGTGTTTTTGTGAGAACTCTCCTGTTTTTTGCCAAACAGAAAATGTACTTTGAGTGAAGCTACTAATTTGTTCCCTGGAGGTGTTTGTGTAACCTTTTTTCTTGTTGTTGGTTCCTTCTCACTGAGAGTTTTTTCTACAAAGGGTTAAGAGTCCAATGTTATAAATTCACAACACTGTGTGAATTCTTAATGGCTTCAGAACAAGCACACGTTGCGATACAAAGGGCTGGTAACACCCTCTCTCTTATTTATATATAAAACCTTACAACTATAGTGGCTTTTGCGAAGAGATACAAGGGAGGAGGGAAGTTAATCTGGGTTATAAAATAAATAGATAAAAGGAATAAGGTGTGGAGCTCATGGGCTCTGATATACGGATCTAGACTGAATCTAAACAAAGTTTTTTTAAACAAAATCTAACAAAAAATCCAGGGCCACCTATGGAAAATATGGGACATTTTTTTATGTGACTCTGGACAACAAAACTCTGGGTCAATTTTTCGAAATCAATATTTTTACAACAGTTGAAAGATGAATAATTAAGATTTGTAATGATGTGTGGGTTTTGTAGGATAGGACAATATCTGGTTGAGATTAAGTGTTTACATCTCTGGAATCTAAGGGTGCAAAGGAATCAAAATATTGAGAAAATTGCCTTTGAAGTTGGTCATAAGAGGCACTGTTACTGGTCATCCACTGACAAAAAAAAAAGTTTTGATTTATTTAAGGTAGGAAATTTACAAAATATCTTCATGGAACATGATCCTTACTTAATATCCTAATGATTTTGGGCATAAAAGAAAAATCTATAATTTTGACCCATACAATGTATTTTTGCGTTTTACTAAAAATGTTCCAGTGCTACTTAAGACAGGTTTTGTGATCCAGGGTCACATATTTTAATACTTCTTATGTCCTTTAAACATTTTTGAAATTGTTTAAGGTTAAAATATTTTGGATTAAACTAGTTGTTATTATCATCCTCAGATATAACCGATGGAAGTTTATGGTATATCCTGATTGAATTTTCTATGTAAACGTATTTTGACTTAATAGTAAAAAAAGTAGATAAATAGGCCAAATAATGCATTACTTTGCACTGTGCATGGATTAATGACTGAATGGGGAACAGATAAATTACAGAGAACTGATGAAGAATGAATATTATTGTAGATACCATTTTAGTTTACAATATTAAAACATTGAACATTTTTTCAGTTTTTTTAAATCACATAAAATATTGGCCCAAAAATGAGGGGCAAAACTAAACAAAAAATATTTCCACATAAAAAACTGATGCTAGTATAAAGCGCTAAAATTAAATTAATAAACAAAACCAAAATAGAAATAAAATAATTGTGTGCAGCAACATGAAAAATGAAGAAAAAATTATAAAATGACAAAAGCATATAACAAAATTGCTACAAATGTGACAAAAATTAACATAATAACTAAACATCTAAACATAACAGCTAACTATCATCATCCTGTTGCATCATGTCATGGTTCTCTTGGCCTAGTGGCGGGATCATGACAGAACCCCATGTTTTATGTGGAGAGGGACTATTTTGGGACTTTTGGCTCGCCATACTCTCTCTGCGGTCTTGTCATTGTTCCTGCCCTCTTGTTTCCTCGTTCGTGCTCATTATCAGTTCATTCCCTGCACCTGTCCCCTGTTGATTTTGATCCCTTATATTGCCCTTGTGTGTTCTGTCCTGTGCTGGTTCATTTTCACTCCTTGCTTCATGTTTTGTCAGTGTAGTTTAGTCTTTTGTAGTTATGTCATATGTTATCTTTAGTCTTGTTAGTTTAAGTTAGTCTGTGTTCCTCTTCTCATGTCCTGTTATACCCTTGTTCTTGTTTTACTCCCTCGTGGGATTTTGTTTTGTCTTTGTTTTATTTCATCATTAAAAGTCTTACCCGCTGTCTGCGTTTGGGTCCTCTGTCCTTGCACCTCACCCAAACCCTGACACTAATGTAAAATATTGAATAAAACTAAAAATGCAACTACAACTAAACTTTTCAAATATTCAATAGTTTATATGTATATTGGGGGGCCTCTGTTTATTTCAATAAACAAATAAAATATGAATATAAATAAATAGGAATTAAAACGTATAGTAGTATTTGATTGTGTAATCTTTGTCCTCAGTCCACTAGGCTGTCTCTGAATGATACACATTCTCTCTACAGTAGAAAATGTGTGTATGAATACCGGGAGTCTCCGTCTGTTGTTTTTCAGTTTGCCTGCTCATGCTGTGGGTCAGTGTGTTCAGTGTCTGTGTCAGGTTTGCTATTGAAGAGATTGAATATCTTCATTGTATTTGTTGTTTGCTTTTAAGTTGTTTGTCCTCGATTATTAGTGTGGTGAATTCACTTAGGGACAGTTTTTCCTTTGAAGTAACGCTTTAAGCAATAATCTGGGACAAGCCTGAACAAAACTTACTTTTGGGGACGTCTTCTTTCATTAAAACGTTTATTTTAAAGTTTTCTTTTAATTGTGAACATGGGTGCGGTTTAGGTTATAGTTTCGGTGTGTAAAAACAATAAAAGTCAATGTATGCGTAAAAGATAAGCAATAGTGTGTTTGCGTAATGTGAGCAAATGCTTGGACACATTAATGGAACACATTCTGTCCATCTGTTTTGTCCACCATTGCCAAATCTTCTCTCTTCTCTCTTCCCCTTTTTTAAATTTGCTCTCTGTTCCTCCGAGTACAAAGATTTCATTTCAAGAAATGGTGTGATCTGCAAATGTTGCCGTGTTTTTTCATAAGTGCGTGACTTCCGATCTTACTTCATCTGTGGTTGTGTGAGTTTGACACGTAGAGCACAGAGAGTTCACACCCTCCACTATCATTTTGCTCTTCGTTTAGCGTCTGGCCCGCCGCCCAGAGTTTCTCACACACGGGAGGTTCAACGCTAGACTGTGTGATAATGAATGTATGTTTGTGAGCATGTTATGACTTCTTGCGCTCGGAGATAGTTGGCATCTATATAGAAGGCCCAGATGTCCC
This sequence comes from Triplophysa dalaica, assembly GCF_015846415.1. Taxonomy (NCBI): domain Eukaryota; kingdom Metazoa; phylum Chordata; class Actinopteri; order Cypriniformes; family Nemacheilidae; genus Triplophysa; species Triplophysa dalaica. Next base: position 2,854,575 of record NC_079560.1, read on the forward strand.
ACTGCGGAGATGCAATAAGATGACTCACTCATAACGAAACAAACACAGGTGGCCGCATGCGTGTTTGTGTGTTCGGCTATATTTGCATGTGTTCGAAGTGAAGTGTAGTATTTTATTGCGCCTTCATAGTGCAGGAGATTTGATCAAAAACAAATTAAAACAGAAACAAATGAGACAATTGATCAAATCCACGAAGCGTATGGAGGTGTGAAATACATGTAGATTGCAGACGTCCGATCATCTGAATTGGGGTAAATTTGATGAGAAATGTTTGAGTTCACATTGAGATCTTCAGAAATATTGACTTTTGATTACAGACTTGACAAATCTGAGCTCAGTTTGAGACAGATCTCTTCTGAAACTCTAATGCGTGAGATCTTTGGGTCTTTTTTCAAAACATCTGAGACGCAGATGAGACGTAAACAAAGGTTTCCATTAGCCCTCCATTTAGTCTCATTGATGTCTAAAAGAAATAATTGAGATATTAATAATAAATAATTGGATTAGCATAACCAAACAGAAGTTAAAGGTTCAAAATGTTCTAGATAGCCCTGAACATATCACATTTCCATTTAGTAATTTAGCTTTTATCCAAAACATCATACCATCAACAGTCATACAACAAGATTCATTAACACAGTTTTAAAGTTGTTTTTTATTTTATCTTGGCGTTTTCTGTGCAGTGACACGTCTAAATCAGGTGTGGCATTAAACGGTATCGTTTCACAACACTGGAAGCGGAAAGCATATTGTTCTTGACATTCAGGTAAGAAGAGGATCAAACACACACTGACGGCAAGTTTATCACACACAGACACAATAAAATCGCACAGCTGTCCGGAGCTGATAATGAGTGTTGAAATAGTTTTACACCGCCGCTGTCATTTAAACACTTCCTGTAGTGTGACCTGTGTTAAACAGTAATTGGATCTCTCTCTCTCTCTCTCTCTCTCTCTCTCTCTCTCTCTCTCTCTCTCTCTCCTTCCTGATTCATTTCCACTTTCTGCTATTATTGAAATGAAGGTATAAAATTAATAATTAATAACAAATAATTAATATATTTTTATTTATGTTTTTATTAAAATAATATATAAACATATATTATATATAATTTGCAAGATCAGATCAGATCAATATAAAAAATCATTCACAATAAAAACAAGGAATTTATCTATACACAATTTCATATATAATTGGTAACACATATGTCATTTACTGTAAAGAGACACACAGCATCTCAATGTCGCAGCATGGCACAATTGGGCAGGTGGTTTATTCTGAGTAATCTGGTTCTCACAGATGTTTGTGCAGAAGGTGAGTGGAGGCAAATCCAGCTTCAGGCTTGCAAAGAATTAAACTCCCAAAAACCCAAATTACCAATCTGGTACTGCTGCCAAACCTGTCTGAAACTAAAAGACCTTACAAGAACATGTATTGTGTACTCAACCTCTGAAGGACTTCGGTTGAGGTCAATGTCCAAACATACCCACTATGGTGAGACTGTTCCCATGTTGGAAATTCACTCTAAATTTGACACAAGAAGCTGGAAGAACAATAGTCTTACAAAACTGATACGAAACAACATTAGATTCCTCCCAAACTGTTTGTACCGACCAGTGTTTAAACATTTATTGATGCTTGAACAAACATACAAAACAAAATACAAAAAAGAACAGGGGGATATTGAGAGAATTATATATGATCAAAGAAGAAGAAAAGAAACTACACACAGATAATGCTTTAACAGCATTTTTTTTCAACAAAAAAGTAAGATTTTTGAATGTGGAACTTAGCCAGTGGGTACCAGTTCTTTTTTTTACAAATACACACAAAACGTCTCTTTGTGTGTATTGATAACTTGATCTCATGAAAAAAACATAACTATTTCGTAAATTTTGTGAACTGTAAAAAAATGCACGGTTATTTAATAAAGCAAAATTATGAATGTAAACATATCATACTATAACCTGCAAATGAGATTAAATAATTTCATATGAATTAGCAACTTTGTAAAAGTTAAGAGATTGTGTTATTTGCTATAAACTATTCAATGTATATTTTTCTGATTGTTTTATCAAAAGCAGCACCTGATGGCATGAGGAAACTAAATGAAATGAATTTTGGAGGTTTAAATATGCAGCAATATTATGGTCAGTATATTGGAAGGTTAGTTCTGTGATTTACCTCCAAAAAATTCCATTTTTTTGTGCAAACTATTGTAGTTCCCCACCAGTCCTACAGGTTGAGATGTTATTGTTAAAACTTTACTTGTCTCCCTCCCAACTTTTCATATCACCGGTTCCTAATTCACCCATTAGACAAAGAGTATGTGACCTAATTCGACATCTTCCGATTATGTTGTACTCATTTTTAGAGCTTTAATTTTCTAACATGATGCAGGTTTTAAGAGCAGTTGTTATGAAATATTGAAAGAAGCGGGATGGGTGAAATATTCGCATCGCTTCTGGAATAAAATGAGGTTCGTGACTTGCTCATTCCTCTCTCCCCCTCCCTCTTTCTCTCACACTCTCTCTCCCCTCCAGCGGGGCGGAAGAATGATGGATGAATTTTTCATGAGGATGGAGAGAAGAGTCGTGTGAAACTGCACAGTGCGTTTTCGGGCCCCAGGCGGGCCGTAGCCTTTGATATTAAAGAGTCACTTCATGTTGGATTTGTTTATGGGGGGAAAATGTTGAGAAATGTTTAGCTGATTCATATTCATGCATGACTGCGTAATGCAAACATATTGAAAGACATGCAAACAACATGCATGCATGTGCATATAGCTGAATCATTGAAGCGTGATACATAACTCATGTCTTAAACAGGAGAGGAGACAACAAAACAGCCACACACACAAGAGACTAATGCAATTCCCTATTGGATGTGTGCTAGTGATCAGATTCACACTGTAAACGAGTGAACAATATGGTATATGGTGTAGTAGAGTGAGCTGTTGGTCGCAATTCGCAACCTCACCACCGGATGCCGCTAAAATTTCATACACTGGTCCTTTAAATACTGTATATTTGATTTTTTTTGGTGCCAGACCTATTCAATTTGTATTAAATTACATACAGAATGTTCAGTTTAACTTTTATTGTTGTCAGTTGTATAACAAGTTAATGTAAACGATGTACATGTTTTGGAGATGCAACATTTTTTTGGACATAGATCTTTTTTTTCATGATATAATGAAATTATATCGCATTGTGCAGTTCTACAATAATGTCAAAAATGATTTACTCAATAAGTCATGTTAACACACGTATTTCCATTACTTTACCATCAAACCAACTTCTTCTTTTAAGTTAAATAAAATGCAAATAAATGTTAAGTCAATTTTATATCATTTATAATCAAGTGACTTGTAAAGGTCAGTTTTATTTCTACTTAACATTTCAATGCAGCTTTTGAACTAAAATGTTTAAGTTGGAAGTCTTATGAAATCATAATTATTGCTACACAACTTACACAATGCATAACAAATGTACTGTATAGATACAGAATGCTTTTCAATATTATATGTGTTTTTGTTGCACAAAGTTCTGTTTCCCACAATGCACTGTGCTCAAATTGACCTCTGATTTCTAGTGTGATGAATGAAACAAAAGCAAATCAACCACAAAATTCATTATTAACTGTATACTTACCTTTTGCCTGTGTTACTGAAATTGGATAAAATTTATATCTCTTTAAAATAACTGGTCATAACAGACAACGCTATTTGAAATCTTTGAAATGTTTTTTAGTAGCTTGCAGTGCAGTATATACGTTACTAAATACTGTGCAAGGCAAATCTGAGTGAAAGTGCAAAATCATAACGTTTGTTTCAGAGGTTTATATCCACAAGTCAACTCTTTTAAAGTCATGACATGCGCTAATTTAATCTTTTGTTTTCAAGATGTCAAAGTATTGACATGTATTGTGCTTTATTTATGTGATTGTCAATAAGAGAGAGAGAGAGGGCTTGTGTGAGATGGACTCTGCATATCGCCCGCTGCGTTTGTGAATGTGTGCATTAATATTTCATGGGTACTAAAGGTTACTTATGGACAAAACCATCTATAATTCATCTCCTCAGAAAAGTCAGACCCTTACACGTGACACTTAGTTTGTTTGTTTTGAATAATGCATGCCATCTTTTAAAAGTGTTTGATTTGTGAATTATGAATTTAAGCGTCCCCTCCTGGACAACTGACACTTCTGTGTTTCTTTTTTCTTTCATTTGCTTGTTATGTTCGCACTTCTCATTTATTCAGTCTTGGTCTCTTTCATCTCTCTGTGATGGTGATAAACTAAGAAGGCAGCAAGGCGACTTCTCTAAAAATAGGTAAATATTTGTGATATTTTGTACTCTTTTTAAACAACCATTTTTCAAATATCTCTCTGAAAACACACACATATGTTTCCATCTCTGAAGCACATTTAACAAAGACTAAAACACTTCTCTCAGACTGACATCAAATATCTCTACAGCTTTAAAACACACTTCCACATTTTCTTCAGGTCTGACAACACCAATGGTCCGTTTTCGTCTCTCTCCTTCTTTGAAGGAGGAAAAGTGGAGGTTACTGAGTGTGCGGCATCTCTCTGTGTGTGTGTGTTGGGGGGGTATGGTTTCCCATTTCTCTCCTCATAAAACAAACCAAAATGTCAGAGTAAACGCGACAAAGAGGATGATTTATAGAAGTGGGTGTGTAACTCCCCATGGACTCTTTTCCATAAAACTGCCTCACAGCTTGTGTAGCGACATGTAACCTTGGAGATTACATTAGACGCTACAAATATTGACATATTTATAACAAATTAAAGTGGAATATAAAAAAAACAGCGATGACAGATGACTGTCTTTGGCATAACGAAATATTCTCAGACAAAAAAATGCACCAAACATTGATTCATTAGCACAAAATGTGACATCCACATTTACAAAAGACAGTGATTGTTGACCGAAATAACTTGTTGTATGCGCACAAGATGAAGAAGAGATGACATCATCTGTTTGGATCCCACCTGAAGTGAACATATGACGCTTTCTGGCTGAAAATGGGTTTCTCACTTTCTGCAGTTTCACCCACAGAAGTGTTGAGCTTGGGACGGTTTCTGTTCCCCTTAAGGTGAGACAGGTGTGAGTTTTTAAAGTGACAGCACTCCTAATATGTGCACACACACACACATACGAACACACATGCCAGAGTTTCCCTAGAGTATCACAGTGGTATTGCAGCGTTCTCAATTCATCTCAGTATCTGTCTTTTATTAAGGTTACCAACAGATGGTAAATGCCAACGTGAACATTGCAAATGTGTGTGAACGTTTTCTTAAAGGAATAGCTGACCCAGAAATGAAATTATAAAGGCCTGCTGTTTTTTGCATGCACAGAATGCTGGTATTTCTTTAATATGCACAAGCTTTTTAAATGTTAAATTTGAATGGATTTTTATTGGCTTATTAGTTAAAAACAGCTTGAAAGTGATCTCAAATATATTGTTCCTCATTATCTAGTTGTACAATATACTGTTTGTGATATACGATTGTCCTTGGGTGTGAAGGGAGCTTAAACATGTGATTTTCTCAGCTCGCTTAGTGTTTTCATAAGGGATGCTAATGAGACTGTTCTTAGATCATTAATAAACAGTTAGTAATAAACTGTCATTAATGAACAAACAACAGCATCAAAATGAATTTTTTTTTTTTAAGAATTTAACCGTAACCGTGGAAACACATTAAACTGGACAGACCTTTCACATAGTCATGGGCATTTGGTGAAAAATTTTGTGTTTTCCCACAGTGTTATAATTTACTTTGTGTTTTCACTTTTTTTGTGTCAAACTTTGTGCAAACTTTTAGTTCCAATTTTTTTTTTATTTTTTTCTAGATTTAAAAAAAATAAATATATTCTTTGCCTTATGTTGCACACGATCACTGTCTAATAATGAATAAGTCCTGAAAGTTTGAAGCTCCCCCGGGTATATTTTCCTTACACAAATTGATCTCCTGTCCGACTGAATCTGTTCCGGAAACCTCCTGTAGCCGTACCATCTTGTGCCGTAGATCTGGTTTTTTATCACACCATCAATTCATCCTCTGAAGTGCCGGGAAATGAATTTGCTACATATTTCAAGAGGAAATACCTCTCGGATTCCAGTATAAAACATGGTGTGATGTTCAGACAGGGAGCTAGGAGGTAAGATTGAGCTCTGTCAGGTTAATAAAAGCACAGAAGAGCTCATCTCATCTTTCATTACACATCTCACACGATCAATGATCAACACTAATTACTTCCTCTGTGTCTCAACTGTCTTAAATAGGATTTAATGTTTTCCATCTATTCAAAACAAACAGATTCATACTCCAGGCAAGTACGTAAATGCAAACCTGATGCGTGACCAGAGAGCGGCTTCATTTTGACATCATTACTAAAATTCTCCTGAAAGTACTTTTCCTAAAAATACACGTTTTTAACATTACTAATGCCAGTGGCATAAACAATATTTTAGTTTTAAAAGAAGTCACCACTGCTTGTTTTCTGTACACTTTTGCACAGTGTAAGCTCTATATAATATAAAACAAAACCAAATGAGAGAAACTAAACAAATAAATAACTGCAAATGTTGTAGAAGTGTCATATACTTTTCTTGTGCACATACAAAATGTGCAAAACAATAAAGAGTCCAAACATTTCAACAGTATTTTAAACAATGATGACATTTATATAGATTTGCTTCAATATTTAAAATATTTCATAACTAAACCATCTTTTTTCTTTAAAGACTCGTGCGCTTTTTTATTTTCATATTTTAGCTGAGGTTTGTAGTTCAGGTTGAGACTGTCTTCATGAATCTTTAATAACTTTGTCTCATCTCTATTCTTTAGAGTTTTGTCCTTGACTAAATCTCTTTCTATTCCTATTGTTCACCACCAGAACAAGACTTTTGTTGTTGTTTACACCTCCGTGAATGTCAATAAAGTGTTTTTGTCAACACTCTCTCTAGACTCCTGTTGAGCTGAATGTACTTTACTGTCAACATGAACTGCAGACAAATCCAAAATGCAGTCCAAAACCACAGGGACCAAATAATTATGAATTAAATTCTGACATTTGAATAAAAAATCTCTTTGTGACTGTTGGTGTTTACTTCATATTTTTGATCCATTTTCCATATGAGTTTAAGCATTTTTAAAGTCCCAGTGAAAATAAAAATGACAATTCTTATTTTTTCATGAAATATTGTAGTGTTTAGTAAATCAATGTGGGTCATTTTCTTATTACAATTCATGTACCCTCATAATCTTTAGTTAAAATCTGAAAATGTACTTCCGCCCTGAAATGACCATCCTTCTCAAATGACGTAAATGAGACGGCTATCCCGAAGTTCTAGTTTTATTTCAAAACCAAAGCAACAGCTGTTTTCACACATCCAATCAATTCGCAGTCAAAAACGCAAGCCACGCCCACCAATTTTATCCTTTGAAATTGCTTTTCACTCGAAAATGTGTCAGAAAACAGAAGTAAAACCGATGGCAACTTCCGGAGTCATGAGAAATTTGGTCCCCTAAGGACCCCGAGTGATTCTATTGGCCGAAGGAACGTCCATTTGGGTACTTTTTTAGCGCCTGATTGCAATTCTTACAAATTTACTTTTTGATACATGTCACTAGAACTGTTCTAAGATATGTTCTAATCAAACATATCTCGTTCTTATTGTTTTAGTAAGCTTACGTATCAACTAGCATAGCATAGAACTACGTGGTTAGCTAGCTCGTGCGAATAAAGCTAGCTAAACACGTACCGAACATTCACAAAAATGTACATTTTTGTTCCATTTTTGTGTCCTTAAGGGGACCGAATTCCAGGGGGGGACTTTTTATCCCTGGGGTTTGCTTTTATTTTTTGGTGCACTTTAGTTTTCTCTTCCTGTTTTTTGTAGCTTCCTGTTTGTTGATTGTGTTCACCTGTTACCTGTTGTTTGTCTTGTTCTCTACATGCAACATTTTCCCATTATGAATACATCTGTTCTTGTGCAAAGAGTACCCTACAAGTACCCAAAGGATGTATTTGTTTACATAAAAGATTCAAGTGTGGAATTTTTGACGTCTTCATGCACTCAACTGTCACAGTTTTCTCTACATTGTGGACAATGAATGAAAAGAAGTTCAAGATGCTGTATGCAACAGCTACCAAAACATCACTGGAGAAGACAGAACCTTATTAATATGTGAGTTGAATAAATATATAAATATGTATTGCTGTACGGCAGCCGATTTTGTTGGTGATTTCTGTTGCTTAAATTGGCTTTTTGATTTGTATTCATTTACATTTGGGATACCCAGTTTGTGTTAGCCTAAGATTTATTGTAACATCTCCCCTAGTTGTACGTAGGATACATACAACTTGATAAACATCTAGAATCAGTATGTTCTCAATGTTTGCTTGCTTATAAATACAACATCTTGTTAAAAACGTAACGCTTCTTCTAAAAGGAGCAGATTCCTTATATTTTAAAATTTACCCACTCGCATTTGACTTGAACTAAATTCACCTGAGGTCACGTGTTTGATGGCTAAGCCGTTTTCTAAATGCTTTTTTATGTCATGACATTTTCAGATACGGATCAGAAGAATAAACCTAATCTTTCATAATGAGAAAAAAAATAATCCGCTGCCTGTTTGTTCTGCATATCCTTCACGTAAGAAGCCTGTAATATTTCTGAGGGATGTTTTTTAATCTTGAGGATTCTATTAAAACGGGCTCTGATCTGCTCTTTGCATTCTCAGGGGAGAACTGTAAGCTAGCATTTTGAACAGACGCTTTGATTTCGGTTTAATAGTTTAATATGACACATTGAGACTCAAAGTTGAAGAAAGCACATCCAATTATGACTGAGAGCAATGTTGATGCTTAAGATGTTCATCCTCAGCACGACTTCTTGTATCAAGCCGGTCTGGTCATGCAAGCACGATTTTTCGCCAATATTTTTTTTATTCTTTGGCTTTTCTTCTCATAAATTGCCAACCAAAGATGTCTCTTGCCTTTTTGTGAAAGCTTTCTGAAAGCTTATGCTATTCTTGTGTGTGTTGCATATATCAGACAGCATGGACATATGAGACTGGGGTTAGAGATGTTTGATAACTGTTTTCTGCCTTTATTGTGTTATTTTAGCTCTGTAACTGCCATTATTAGCGACCGAAGGTTGTTGTGACCTTTGAGGGATTGTCAAAAATGTGTTTCAGAGCAAACATAACATCACAAGTTCACAGTTTCACATTAGCACACACACGCTGATGATGCCCTTGGGATGACCGGCTGGCTCCGATGGCAAATTTAAACCTGCTGTATTTTGACAGAAACAATCAATTATCTACCAGAGAAGCTGTGTGTGTATGTCCCACACCCCGTCTACACAGTGTTTACAACAGACAATAGAATGCATAAGAACCCATTATAAATTTAAATTTTGTCCAAACTGGATGCGACAGGAAATCCCTTAAGAACAACTCATGTCGTGTCACGTTTTGTCATGTCTGGTGTAGACACAGTGCCAGGGATATGTATGTTTCACTAATAAATGCAAAAAAGACTAAAAGATCAGATTGCAATGAGAGATAAGGAGAAAAACGCACACCATCTCACATTTTATTCTTGGTTTTCTCTTTATTTCACTTCTCCTCCTGACCTCATTTCGCATGTCGTCTTCGCCTTTTAATTCACTCATTAATATTTGAGCTCCTTTTCCATCTTATTGCATTGTTCTCTTTATCTCTCTCTCTCTGTGACTGTGATGTCACAATGCACAATTTCCTCCCTCCAACACATTTGGGTCACAGCGAAAAATGTGTAATTAAATTCTCATGAGCTAGTTTTACCGCTGTGCTTTTGTACAGGACACACACACACCTACACCCGTCGTGATTCGGATAGATTCAACTATATCGGTACTTTAAGTTCTAGATTACAATACAAAACAACATTATAATATGTACTCGTACACCAATGCATTCTGTGATTTACTTTCTTCCTAGATAAAATATGTGATTCTCATTAAGAACTTAGTCAAGGTATCGTTTTCAACAGCTTCAGGTTTGCATGACTATGATTGGCCTTTTAGATTTAGGAATAGTGCTTTGTATTAATATCGAAGTGCGGCATCCAGTGCTTGTGGCTTTCTTGCGTCATGCCCAGTTAGGACACAATGTTACGACCACTGTCTGCCAGTGTTTGACCTGATGTTACCTTGTGTTTTCAATTAGCTCTGGGCTCCTGAAAACCGATTGCTGTGTGTTGTTATTTATTTAGTTTTAAACAAATTTGTGTCTTTGTGTATTTTGATTATCATCAGATACAGTGACTAAAGCTACATTTCTCATTTTGCTCCCTGGTTGCCTGTTTTTATAGATGCAGATCTTTTGGCTTTTTTCTCTTTTATTTTTTAGGGTAAAACGACATTATGTTGTATAATATAGTGATAATTGTATTGCGATAATGATTTGTTGTAGTGTGAAACATTAGAGTTTAATAAAAAAAGTTAGGAGGACTCTTTGTAGCGTTATATATTAGAGTCATTATTTACTCACCCTCGTGTCGTTTCAAACCTGTTTGACGTTCTTTCTTCTGCAGAACACAAAATAAGATATTTTGAAGAATGTTGGTAAGCAAAATCGTTGACCCCATTGACTTCTATTGTACTTTATGGACACAAAACCAATGTAAGTCAACGAATTATGTTTACCAACATTCTTCAAAATATCTTCTTTTGTTTACTGCAGAAATAAGAAACAGGTTCGAAATTAGAGAGGTTGAGTAGATGATGATAGAATTGTCATTGTTGGGTGAACTTTCCTACACATGAACAAAAACGTTGAGTTCAACCCATGAGAAGTACTGTACATCAAGACCTGCATATTAATCAGATCTTCATGACCTCATCTGATCTGTGGTCACATGATCTGTTTCCTGTTTCACTCAAGGACTAATCCTGTTATGTCTCCCTTTCATCTCATGGCCTAAAGGATGGCAGTAAGCACTTTGGTGATATTTCTATATTTATACACCCATAATAAAAAGATTGTGAAGAATAAAATTTCCAAGTGAAAAGTTATTCTTTCTGTTAACATGTTTAAACCTAAAAATTTATTGAAAATGTAACCAGGGTCAGAAATGCAGTATATCCAACTATTATTATAAATTAATATTCTAAACGTGTGTGAAAAGAATTACTCCGCAAACCTCATAAGGATAAGTACACTTAGAAGGCTATAAAGTATAGTTCTCTCAAAAATTTTAATTGTCATTCACCTTCATGCCATACATAACCTGTATATGACTCTTTCTTCTGTGGAACATAAAGTAAGATATTTTGAGAACTGTCACGGGGGTTTTCAGGTTCATACAGTGAAAGTCAAGGAGGGTCGGGGTTGTTTGGCTACCATCATTCTACAAAATATCTTCTTTGTGTCTTGCAGAAAGTCATACAGGTTTTGAATGACATGAAGTCAAGTAAATGATGACAGAATTTGTCTGTGAGAGTGCTGGGATTGGAGTTTGATGATATCAGACATTTAGCTCAGAATGAGATTTTAATTATTTTGGTTCCGATCTATTTGCTTTAGTAACTGCGGTGAGTATTCATTTAGTTTGTAGGCTTAGAATTTAAACCCCATCTAGCAGGATTTAGTTCCCAGACGTCCAAGACATTTAACACTTCAAATGAGATTGAGCTTGTGCTGGCCAGAATTAGCTTGAAAATGTCTTGATAATAAGAACAAATGACTTAAATCAGCAAAGCGGAGCTTAGTTAAATAAGCGTTTTAACAGTGATGTTTTCAGTCAGAGAAAAGAAGAGTTTGACAGTTTGATGTCAATTTACTTTTTGTTCTCTGCAGTTCTTTTGAAAGCCCAAATTCAAGAACCCTGTCAAGCAGAATATTGTTCAGAAGAACTGTTATTTTGGGGAGTCTCGATATCATAAATATGTATTGTATTTTCTCACTTTCAGTATAACCATTGATGCCAAGAGTCATTTATCGTCATGGTTACCTCTGATTCTTTTGAACTAACCATCCCTATTGCTAACTATACAATTATGCTTTTTCTATAATAGGCTTGGGTGGCATGTTTACAGGCCTGTTCAGTACAGATCTCCATATGACGTGTTTGTGTGTGTGTGTGTGTGTGTGTGTGTGACTTTAGAGTGCTTTACTCTGACATCCACTTAGATCTGTGGTTTCTGGGTTCCCCGAGATCAATACACGCACACAGCAAAGCCTTTTAGATCTTATCGCTGGTCTACTGTTAATCTCTTTTCCTATTGTGTGTGTGTGTGTGTTTGGGCTTAGATCGATACGGTCAGATCGTCCTGCTCTCTTCCTGTTTACCTTCTCTTGATCTATTTGATCTCATTTTATGTTTCTCTTCCTCCTACACAACAATCCATTAATGTTGGTCTATATGTGGGAAGCACACAGATGTGAAGTCATGTTAATCATGCGTGGGAGCATGTTAATGCGTTTTTCTTTTATCACCCGACCATACGTGATCTATAGGGAAACTAGTGTATATCATAAATCCATGCATTTTGAAATGATTTAAATAAACATTTCTTTGTGCATATCGTGCACAATGCATGTTATCAAACAAAACCAGAATAGTCATTGAAGGGTTGATATCAGAATTTATGGTCATAGGACAGTACACCATAGGACTCCATGTGAGTTATATCCCACATTGTTTTTACAGTCTTGCAACTGTAAAATTTCTTCTTTTTTGTGATCTCTTTATTTGTGGCAGTATCAGTAAACGCAGAATGCTGGCTGCTCGTGCGTTGTTGCCCAGAGGATCTGCAGGTCATCGGCTAAAAGCAGTGATTTAATTTCTGAGGCCGGTCAGACGATACAGTCAGTTCCAACAGCACCGCATGAACTCATTAATAATGAGGCGGTGCGTCAGGTCCTGGCTGGAGCCCTGCGGTACTCCTCTTTGTCTGTATCCCTGACCCCTTTCACCATCTATTTATTTCTTAATGCATCGATCGCGTCATGGCACCACACAGACAGCGTTCCAGTGTTATCTGTCATTGTGAACGTTATAAAATGGATTGAAACAAGAACACAGTTCCGATAGTGATCTCAGTGTTGTTAGTGGTAGAATTAAGACATTTGACCTGATTGCCGGACATTTTATTATTACTTGTTCTGTCTTTATCTTTGAGATATTACATTCAGGTTATCTATGATTTACTATAGTAAATACTTTCAGTGTTCTTTCATGTGGGATGGTCATGTGCAATCGTTCGGTCATTATCATAAAATAAAGCATGTCTTGATCACCCTATCAGGAGTGTATTTACTCATAGCGACCGGTTGGCTGCCTTCCATGTTTTTATCACCTTGTTCGTTGTGTTTGCGTAGACGTGTTTCCGCAAATAAGTCAAATGCTCCGGTGTACCATAATGCTCAAACGACCTGTTTGATAAAGCCTGTAGCTGCCTGCCTTACAACGGCTTTCTAAAAGAACCATTGCAAAGATTTACTTCCCAAAACATGCCATCTGAGCTGCGTAAATCAACAGCTAAATGATATTATGGCAGTCTTCCTCCGCAGATATTCGCTTCTGTGAGCACCAGTATGTATGTGTGATGCCGATATGTTTGCAACCGGAGGCTTAGTTGATTTGTGTCGTAGTTTAACTTTCGTGTCTCTCTCTCGCTTTTTGTATTGATCAGTAGATGGGGTAAGGCACATTAGTAAAGCTGTGGATGGATGAAAAGAAAGCAGTGCAAAAGCTACAAAGACAACAACTGTGCCTTGGTGAAGTCTAGTCTGCAGATGAATATAAATGCATTTGCTACTTACAAAATTATGGCTAATTTCAAAGAAGTAACTGTTAAATTACTGCATTTGCAAGTGCATTTCGTCTATTCGCAATAGTGTGCTGCCCTCGTACTATTTTTGAATACTATAGTTTGCACAGTCTGCACATTTCCTGCATGCATAACAAATGACATAAAGATTTAACTCCTTTCAGTTTCAAAGATTGTGGCACAGTTTGAAATATTGATTTAGAGTATTCCATAATATTTCACATATGACTTTTGAAAAGTATGCAGTATTTACCTCACCGTACATTGGCAGTCCATGCTCGGTTGGAGTTCTAGTAGATACGTATTCTTCTACTAATAGTGATGTCATTATTTGGTAGGTTTTCATTTAGAATGTAAGGGGAGGAATTGAACTCGGGGTTCATTTTGTGTGCCAAATGAAATTCTTACCTTTAGGCTAACAACGGTGTGACTCATGCAGAGCTGAGCTTTAGTCACATGATTTCGGAGCCGATAGCCTCATGGGCTGTGCTCCAGGTGACCCGGATTCGATTCCCATCTCGTGGTCCTTTCCCAATCCCACCTCCTTCTCTCTCCTATTTCGCTTCCTGTCACTTCCTCACTGTTCTGTATACATAAGAGCAAAAAAGGCAAAAATAAAGATGTCATGCGACAACTTCCCTACAATAATGAGGCAATGTAGAAAAGTAATTATTATGCATTATTATTAAAATGCATTTTAACATCACTTGGCCTATTATGCATACTGTTCTGTACCTGTAATAAACTGCTATAACCGGCCTCCCACTAGCAGCAGCACACCCTGCTATTAAAGGGCAGAATACACTTACTGTGAGAGTATATATATTATTAAGTCAATTGGGAACTGCTGAACCAGGTAAAACCTGAATTATTTGCCTGTGCCTTAAGCTGAGCTCGCAGTCTAAAGGGAGCCATACTGTATCATGGGATGGAGAGAGAGGAAGTTGAGACGTACGGCATGAGCGAAACAAGCAACAAAGCTCAAGGAGAAACGCCGGAAATAACCCGGCTGTGATTGGTCAGAAAGTCAGAGCAAAACCATTAGTGTGTTTTTGCCGTCTGAAATAACCCCACACGTGTTTCTTGGACTGCACTTAATTGATCTCATTACCCAGAATGCAACAGGCGCTCTTAAGGGTTTAAAAGCCTCCCTGATAAGAGGAGGTACAGAAGTTCGATAAAGGGCAGTGCGTGTGTGTAAGAGAGGAACCGGCTGTTAGATTGAGTAAACGTGAGCACATTTGACCCATCAGCAGGTAATGCAGGAAGATTTCAGCTGGCCTGTTTGTGTATGTCTATGTGTGTGTTTGGACCCATGTACTGCACTAATAGATCACACCGCAGGAGCGCTGGTGAGGGAGACAGAGAGACATTTGGCACGCTTGCTCATCTCTAATGAGGGCAGTTTCATCTCACGTCTTGTTTAATCAAACCGAGAAAATTAATAAGAGTAATTAGAATATTGGCAGCTGTGTTTGTGTGTGTTTGCGGTAAAGAGAGGGAGGATGAGATGCTGAGCATATTTCATTACTATTCTCATTAAATGGCTTGCATACATCAGCTTTGAGAATTATTGGGCGCGTGTTTCTATTCATAAGTGATGAGTATTATGCCTGCTAGCAAATGCTACTACATCCAGTTCTGTTTTCATTTACTCACCCTTGTGTTGTTCCAAGCCCATATGATTTTCACTTATGGAATGCTAAAACATTTCATTAAAATCGTATAGTGACCAGGGATGACCAATTTCAAAGCAGTACCTTGAAAAATCTCGAATCCAGTAATACAATACTTTTCTATGATTTAGTATATAGTGTTTTGGTCATAACATAACACTTTTTACTCATACCTTTTTCTAAACATCTTATTTCTTTCACGCAGAGAATGTGGATTTGGAACGGCTGGATGGTAATTTTCATTTTTTGACAAACTGTTCCTTTAACATCAGGGTCACGCACACAGTTTCCAATCATTGTGCTACATGTATTCTCTCTCAGGAAATGTTCCGTCTCAAACTATTTGTAATGTTTTCTGAATACTAATTTCGCTCTTCGTCTCCTCCTCTGTCAGTTGACTGCAGAAACAACCAGCGGCGATCTTATTTTCTCTGTCGAGCGAGGGGAAATGTTAGGGATTTGCGGTCGTGCTTTTTGAACAGAGGCATTTTCAAATAGCCGCACGGAATGAGCCGGGGTGCATTCTGGGTCATTCAATCATAACACAACAGCTGCTGGCCAGTTCCACACTCAACACATACCACCTTTATTAACATTTACTGCGTAGTTCACATACAGCCCAGGGGTATGTTTAGTAAGGCGTACTCATAATGGTTCTGCAGTGTGCACTGTGCATAATGTGCACAGTATGTGAAATAACTGCACGGCCTGGTATATTTATCAAAGCATTCAGTATACATTCAAATCACACTAGGGAGTGCAAGGCTCTTAACCTTCCATTTCCAATATGGTCAAGTAACCAGATTCCAAGTTATTTTCAATAAGTGATATTGTCCATAAAGATAGAAGAATGCAAACTTGATGATATTTAGCGATACAGCAATACTACATTTCTCCACTAATACTGATAACCGATAATCAGTGTCACATATGCCGATACCGATTCTGAAGATTAAATTGATTTTAGCTTTCTTAATGTTATTAATTTATAATATTAATTCATATAATGACTATTTATATACTGAAAATTAAAAAGGTGATGTTTGTTAACATTTTCTATATACTAAGCATAAAATTATTGCATTTCCTGTCCTCTTTTGATTGACAGGATATAACAGCCCTGATTATCGGCCGACAGCCAATATTTGCTCTTGACTTGCAAGCCTCTTGACTTGGTGTTCCATATCAAATATGGTCAAGTAACCAGATGCCAAGTTATTTTCAATAAGTGATATTGTCCATAAAGATAGAAGAATGCAAACTTGATGATATTTAGCGATACAGTGATACTACATTTCGCCACCAATACTGATAACCGATAATCAGTGTCACATATGCCGATACTGTTTCTGAAGATTAAATTGATTTTAGCTTTCTTAATGTTATTAATTTATAATATTAATTCATATAATGACTATTTATATACTGATTTATGCTTCGTA
Source organism: Triplophysa dalaica (assembly GCF_015846415.1). Taxonomy (NCBI): domain Eukaryota; kingdom Metazoa; phylum Chordata; class Actinopteri; order Cypriniformes; family Nemacheilidae; genus Triplophysa; species Triplophysa dalaica. Next base: position 2,871,555 of record NC_079560.1, read on the forward strand.
CTATATACGAAGCATAAATTTATTGCATTTCCTGTCCTCTTTTGATTGACAGGATATAACAGCCCTGATCATCGGCCGATAGGCAATATTTGATTTTATCAACCTATATTGATTATTGGCCGATATATCGGTGCATCTCTAATCTGGTCAATACTCAGTAAATCACACATGCATTGTAGCATTCTAATGTGTTAAAAGATTATGCATAAACAAACTCTCCTTAAGTGTGATAAACAGTCGTCATCACAAAAAAAAACGACATGTAAAGCAGAGGGTTGTTGTATCAGCATGTCTTTATTAATTTTGTGATGATGACTGCATGTTTAACAGATTATACGTGGCTACTTGCAAAATAACTGAATATGAGAGACATTAAAAGCTGTTGAAAATGGGCTAGCTAGTTTTGCTGCATTTTATTTTCATTGACAATTAATTCTAAGAAATTCAAACTGGTCTTTGATTGGTCTGTTCGCATCTCTCTCCTTCTTTTCCCTTTTTAGCATGATTACTTTTTCCAACAGTTTAGCAGCACAATGGACCTTATCAGTGTCTCCAGTGTGCAATCAGTTAATGGTCATTGTGTTTCAGCACCATGGACAGAACCACAGCAGAGAATGTGAGTTTATGAAAGCAGTATCCTGTTTCAGCACCACGGATAGCTCCATTACATCATCTAACTGTATTCATGGATCTCAGACAAAAGAGAACGAGAAAAAAGAGAGAGATTTATCAAACAAGAGACCAGGGAGAAAGATCAGGGAAGATGGGGCTACAGGAAACCCAGTGTTGAATATGCATCGCTCTGTGCGGGCGAATATCAGACTGATGATTAAATTAATATTTGTCTAATGTGCTTTGTCTCCACTCAAAAGAAAAAATGAGGCATTTTTTCGGTTGTGGTGTAATAGCGTTTTTGATCAGCGGCACAGACAGATCAAATTCTGCTTTTAAATTTGATTAAGGGCTCCTTTTCTTGGTATGAGGAGAAATACGTTTTTAAACCTTCTGAAACTAAACTCGGCTCTATGAAGGCTCATTCTGATAAGAAGCGAAGAGGAAAAACGCATTGTTATTGGGAAAACAGAAGTGGTATTCAAATGCATTTTTCATGTATTGAAAATGTTGAGTGTTAGAATATTTCGAACAAACAAAGACTATTTTTAGATCATTATATCAAATTAGCAAATGCGTGATATTCCCTGTGATCATTCTCAAATCTAGTTTACGTGAATCATGTTCCTGCATGTATATTGCTAACGCATTGCCTTAGGGTTTAATTCCCAGTGAATGGACATGATAAAAAAAGAAATGTTAAATGCCATGCATGTTGCTTTGGATAAAAGTGTCTGCCTAATGGATAAATGTATACGTATCATCATACTTTTGCACAAATTTCATTGTTATAAAGAAAGGATTTTTCACGAGAGGTCTCAGATTTACATTAGAATTTAGGATAATTTTGCTTATACTTCTGGTTTGCATGGATACAGATGTTCATAACTCTGTTAAATGGGCTTCTTTTGTCATTATTGCCATAATTATGCGTTCAGTATAGGGCATTAACTGTGGACATGTGGTCTAATGGAGATATTTGAGTGGCCTGGTGTCCACGAGGAGCTCTGTGATGTTCTTTCCATTAAATATTCATGGCAGTTTAGAGTATGAGAGCCATTTTAAATGTCACTTCACACATAGAGTTTCTTATCATCTCTGTATTAGCCTGTACTAGACAGTGACCTGAATGTGAATTACAGAGGTCAGAGTTATTTAACTTTAAATGATCCACATTGGTCTAAAATACGCTCCAACTGGGCTGATACACGAGCTGATATACAAACGAAGGCAACATTTTTGATCTGTCGTACTTCAGACATTTGTACATTCTACATACAGTATAATGGACCTTTTTTGCTTCATCTTTTTCAGCACAATGTTTTAGGACAGTATTGGAACAACAGCCAGAGAGATTAATTATTCCAAGCACATGTTTCCATTGACAGGTGCACGCACATTAAACAGAAATGAATGAAGAGAGAAAGCAATTGATTCATGAAGTCGAATCTGACCTGAGGCGTCGCTGCAGCATCTGTCAAATTAAAACCTTGAGAAACGGCAGCCCCGACGGCATTAACCGCCTCCTCGCGACGTGATTGGATGACTTGTGATTGTCAAGAGCGAACGGCTTTGATTGAAGTCCGCAGTCTCTGATTACTGTGAGAATAAAGTCAATTCCAGCCTGGCTCGTCTTTCACTTTCAATGATTACATTTTTATCGGTAACATAATGTGTTTGCACAAAGCAAAATACAAACATGTCACTTCTAAGGAGCTGTTTCCAATAAATTGCATTGTGGCTTAAATCAACCTCCAGATTCTCATTTTTCCTATTCTGTGCATTTTGTTTTCTGTCCATCAGCTGTGCACTTGAGTTATTTTTTGTTTCAGACATTCTTAAGAAGAATTATTTCAGAAATACTGAGGGATAGTGAAATATACCCTGTTTTGTCTTTGTCAATAAGACAGGCATGTCAGCTAGTCTGAGTGACATTTCACTCTGGATGAAGGACCATCACCTGCAGCTGAACCTTGCAAAAACAGAATCCCGGCCGACCCAAAGATCCATCACAACCTCTCCATTCAACTGGGCTCGTCAACTATCACACCTTCCAGAGCGGCCAGAAACCTGGGAGTGGTTATTGATGATAAGCTAAACTTCACCGATCATGTTGCCAGCACCACCCCGTCCTGTAGATTCTTCCCCTACAACGCTAGGAAAATTTGACCTTTCATGTCCGAGAATGCCACGCAAGTCATGATCCAGGCTCTTGTCCTCTTGACATTTGTGGATGGATCTGCCCGCTGCTAAGATCAGCAGATTCTGTCGCCATATTTAAGAATTGGTTGAAAACACATCTCTTCCGTAAACACCTGACCAGTACTGACTTCTATTTCTAGTCTACTCGTTCTATAAAAGAAAAACGTTATATACTTTACTGTGCTGGGTTTTATGAGACCAAATTTTACTGAACTTATGCATTTTGTGGTTCTTATGTTGTTCAAATTGCTTCTATTGTTTACCTCATTTGTAAGTCACATTGGATAAATGCATCTGCTAAAAATTTACTAAATGTAAATAAGGCTCCTGGCAAAAATATTGCATCATATAAATATACATACATTGGTAGCAAGATCTACTTTCTTATTATTTCTTGTTAGGGATATACAATATGTATTTGTTATTTCAGGCCAATTTAGAGGATATATCTATATTGTAGTCCTGTTTGTGTTTGTATTATGCATCACATTGAATAGGAAAGGTTGAAGAAATATACATTGTATTGTTCCATATACTGTGCTCTGTCTAAAGAAACATCTCTGTACCTTCTGAAGCCTTAGATATTAAACATAAGATAAATGAGCCATTTATTATAATTGAATACATGCATCATTAGAGATCTAAAAGCGGGTGACATATACAGTATGTTGATGTATTTGGGTGTGTTTTGAGATTATGACTACACACGAATGCAATGCCGGAGGCTTTGTTACAACTCATTAGAGAAGCAGGCAGGAAGAGTACCGAACATCATAATTAACAAACTTACAACATCAGATATGTATGGAGATTTACATGAAGCATGTTAGGCACGTTATAACTTTGTTTCATCACTTAAGTGCATCTTGATTTATTTTGAATATAAGTTTTTGAAAAAAATATACAGTAGTAGCCACAAGTGATGTCCGTGTCAAGACAACTGACGTTTGTGCTGTTTATTCAAACTTATTATTAAAGACTTTGTATGCACGACACAATGTAGTCTAAGTGTAAACTAAAGCTCTGCTAGGGGAAGAAGAATTTAAGGAGGTTTGGTAAAAATCACCCACAACACGAGCAAGCTTATTGAGTCAAGTCCCGTGAAAATGATATTTTAAGGAAAAAGACAACAGAGAATGAAAAAAAATGATATCTGGTTACTTGTAGACAATTCTGTATTTCCTTTGATCTTTTTTTATGCAGTTTTTGCAGATTAGAATAAAACCCGTATTCCCTGTAGTTATTATCATACCTGAATCAAGTTTACTGTTTTGTTTTCTCCATGTTGTATCTCTCGAATTTCCAGCTTGGAACCATTTCAGCAATGCACAAACATGGATTTCATTTTTTTATTTATTTTTTGTTACTTGAAACGCTAACTTGTCAATTTGAATCTGAGTGTTTAATAAATTGAGGGAAAAAGTATTAGACTTTACATTGACCGTTTCCTGGTCTGATCTAAAGATCAGAGATCCTTGTAGACTTGAGGACAGACACTTTTTGTCCCTTTTTGTGTTGTTAGTTTTACTGCCTTTTGTTGAAGTGATTTTTGATTTGGTGAATCAGACTGGTGGAGTGCCCTGTTGGCTCACACTCGGCCAGATAAAGCGTCTCTCTCGCACTTTGTCTAAATGAATCAGGGATCATATGTTTTGTTTTCGTCTCCTATGAGACGGCAGAGCTTGGCAGCCCGAGTAGCTGTGAATGTATTTGTAGTAGCACCTCTGTCGCTATCGGCTCAAAGTATCCCCTCCGCATGCATGAACTGTCAGAAATCTGGAACAACACATGAAAAAAGTCATTATGACATCCTAGTTTCATCATCAAACAGAATGAAATTGATAAAATGCACATCTGTTTAACCCTTGACCCATATTTGTACGTCTCCTGCTTTTGTGTTATTTCAGAAAGGCATTACATTCCAAAGCTGACGTAGTTTTAAAATCACTGTCCTCTGATTGGTAGATAGTAAGACTTTCAAAGGATTATGTAGAGATCTGCACCCTAACTCTAAGTGTGTTCATTCCCTTTATATAGAAAGAGAGAAAGAGAAAAAAGTCCCATCAGGCCACTCCGTGTGAAGCATCTCTCACTTTTAACTTTCTTTGAAGAACATTCGTCATCAAACATCATCGGCTCCATTGTACAAACACAAACCACTGAGACTTTTCTCAAAATATCTTCTTTTGTGTTCCACAGGAGAAAGAGTCACAAAGGTTTTGAACCGTATGAGTCAATAAACAGATATTGTATTTTGGGAAGAACTATAACTTTAAACCAGGTCACTTGAATATAAATCAGTGTTTTAACAAGCAAGCTCGTCCTTGAAAAACAAAGCATCTTATGATTAATGAGTTGTTTAACTTCATATTAATTAAAGCAATTTGTTGCCTATTTGGCTATGAATGATTAATTAGATTTATCTTGTTTTCAATCGATCAAATGCCACCATGAACACAATAGCAGTTTTACCAGTGTTATTATAATTGAACAAACTCATTTCCAGAGCTCCGCTTCACCTCTAACGACATGGCTTTCCTAATTTTGCCAAGTGATAGATATTTAGGGGTCATCATCTTTGTTGCCCCTTGGACAAAAGTTCAATCAACCAATCAGATACGAGTTTGCAGTTACTGTGAAGTTTAAGCTTACATTTAAGGTTAGGTGCTTTTACACAAATGCTATTTTAATGTTAAACAGTTATTTTAGAGAGAAGTTATATTTTTTCTAAAAAAAAACGTTGTTGCCCCAAAATCATCTCTCCCGATGGCTTCTGGAAGGGGTATAGAACGAGGCGTGACCCGAGCGTCAAAGCTTTGAATTAAAAGCACAACATTGATGAATGCTTCAAATTAACCATCTGCACAGCAGAGCACACATTATCTCTGAACGACTCCAATGAGACGCTGAATTATCCCACCATCGCTGTCATAACCATCAGCGAAGATTTAATATTTCATGTCCAACACAAACACACGACACGGTGGGACGCGAATGCGCTTGCTGACAATCCGATGCGATGCACTTCATTGTGCGCGAGAGAGAAAGAAAGAATGGATGGAGAGCAGAGATTGTTGGGGGCGAGTTTGCATCAAATATTGATGCTCTTTTTTATGGTACCATCTGGTGTACGGCGTCAACATTAAATATTAATAAGCAGGGAGAGAGAAACCCTTGAAAGAGAGAAAGCTACATCACACGTGCTTTATGTACAGTCTCACTTCTTTGCTGTTGAAGATGACATCAAACAGAGCCGTCTGTTGAGAACAGCCAGGTTCTGGAGGTAAAGGTGTCGATATAGTGTTTGCACAGGGTTGAGGTTTCAACAAGGTCTGGTCTTCTAAGTGGTTTGACATCATTTTCATTGACTGCAGTGAAGATCTTTTTGTCAGGTTTTAGTATTTCCCTCTGTTTGTCTGTCTTCACATTTCTTCCCGAAAGGTTGCAGATGTAAAATAGAAGAGAGAGGCGTGTGAAAACACAGGCACAGACAAAATTAACTTTCTCTGGGGAACAGAAGCGGGACGTGTTAGTACAATCTCCACTATGAAGAAACACAGTGACGGCTCCAGTACAAACAGTCTTGGGAATCTCCACACTGGGATATGACCTAGATTTCGTGTCCATGCACACGCTAAATATAAAGACTTATCTCTTCAAAAGTGTTGTTTTATTCACAGCACAGAGGATTCCCCACAAGGACACCACCTTCTCTACTGAGTCTTTCTGTTGAATATCTGTCATATTTATTTTAGGATTTCGGAAGAGAGTGACCGAGTGAAGCCAAGGCCTTCCAATAGAAACGATAAGAGCCAAACCAAGAACTGTATAGACTGATTTAAAGTGACAACATAAACAAACGTTACTGCGCACACTGCGTTTGTGGACTGCTCTTAACTTACAGTACACATTGTTGCTGATCTGATGTTAATTTTATGACTTTAAAAAGCACTTTGGTCAACTGCGGTTGTTTTAAATGAGCTTTAGAAATATATTAATCTTGAAACTTAATAATAATTCCCATGAAAAACTCTTTGTTCTTTTAGACACAATTTTTTTTTATTTAAGGGACTAACTAAATCAGAACTGAGTTTGTATATCAATTAATAGCATATTTCATTATTGTGTAATTCTTCTCAATGACTCTATTAACACACAGACTGATTTGGTCTGAAACTGGATCAGCAGCATTGCTGTGAAAGATATCAGGGTAGAAACGTGACTCTGGGTCAAAAGCAAGGTTACATGTCATTATCAGATTCCCGCTGGAGATACTGTTGGTTAAGTGTTTAGTTTAATGGCTCAGATGTGATCGGGTGATTCATTCTAGAGACCCACTTGGGATCATTCTATAGCGGTGCTGATGTGACAATGAAGCTTTGTGAGATGTTAGAAAGACTACTGGTTGTAAGGCTAACTTTGCGAAAACAAGCATCATTATATGTTGTTCACATATAGTCACAGTGCACTTATTTAAACATACTTCCTTAACGTATTCAAAGTGCTTTAATGTCACACATTAATTTTGTACTAAAATAGTTTGTGTACTTCTTTTCATGCTGTCTCAAAGTAGAACAGTTGAGCACACTTAGATATTAAGTTTAAGTTCTTAGGACAGTTCCCCCAGAAATGAAAATTCTGTCATCATTTACTCACCCTCTTGTCATTTTGAACGTGTTTGACTTTCTTTCTTTCTTTCTTTCTTTCTTCCACAAAACCCAAAAGAAAAGAAAATTGTTAACCGAACAGCGCTGGCACCCATTCACTTGCATTGGTTTTGTGTCCATACAAACGAAGTGAATGGGTGCCGACGCTGATCGGTTAACAATTTTCTTTGTGGAAAAAAGAAAGTGCTGATTTACTTACCATTACTTTAAACAATTTATTACATTAGTTACAATATTAGTGTGTGAAAATAAAGCATTTGTAGTACATTTAAAGTGATAGTTCACCCAAAAATGAAAATTCTGTCATCAATTACTCATTTACTAATTTTAAACCTGTGTGACTATCTTTCTTCCGCAGAACACAAAAGATGATATTATCGAGAAATTTTGGCAAGTGAATGAGTACCATTTAACAACATTCTTCAAAATATCTTCTTTTGTGTTCTTTGGAGGAAATAAAGTCATGCTGTCCAAGTAGGGCTGCTGCATCCAGAATAAAGTTTTTGTTTACATAATATATATCTGTCTACTGTGCATATTTATTTTGTATTTATAAAGACAAAACATACATATACTTGTCTATATATTTAGGAAATATTTAAATGTATTAATTGATATTTACCAATAATAAATAAAAGTTTATTAATTTTATTTTTTTCCTGAATATATGCATTTATGTGTATGTGTTCATAAATGCAAAATTATTATGCACAGAACACCGACATATATTACGTAAACAAACTTTTATTCTGTATGCGATTAATGACGATGAATCGTTTGACGGCCCTATTTGGGTGTAGCTTTAGCTGTGAACATGTATTCCAAACAATGAACATGTTTCAAAACCACATTAAAGTTTAACGCCACATCTATAGTACTAATTATTCCTAACACAAATGTTGGGGGAGGACAGAGAAATCTGACATAATATTGTGAGACTCGACTCAACTTCATTAATGCAGACG